>NW_010141319.1:0-7929 GCF_000699245.1 Pterocles gutturalis | reverse complement strand
TTGTGGCTAGGATCTGTTCTGGATAAATGGTTTTTTGCAGCTACGATGCTTCAAAGCCAACTGGAGCCATTTGGCATGATCTCAAATCAATTGATCACTGGCAACAACAACAACCTTTTCCTTTATTAAAAAAAAAAAAAAAAAAAAGAAAAAACAGTGTTATTAATTTCCCAGTCCCCTCTGTTGCTGATGTGCGGTGCATTTTGCACCAGAGCCTCTTTGTGCGGAGCTCCGTGTCCAAGGCTTTAGGTTCCATACTGCACGTCAGCCTGCTGCCTGGGAAATAACCAGGTGCTGCAGCGGGACTCGCATCCCCTGGAGTTGGGCTGTCGAGGAAAGCAGGGGCTGACATGGACCACCAGAAGGTGAGGCTTGTGGCCTTAAGTGCCTAGATGCTCTTGAGCATCCCTGCCAACTCGCTAAAGTGCCAGGCAGAGGCGATGGCTTTGGCGTCTCCAGAAATCAGGGCCAGAGCCATCATCACATCGTGGGAAGCAGGAGGTGGATGCGTGGGCTTGTGGCTTTGCGAGTTTTCATCAAAACATGAATCAGCGTCTAGATTTTTCCACTTTTTTTTTCACATGTTTTTGTTGAAACCGATAATTAAAAAAAAAAAAAAAAAAAGGAGAAAGAGGAGAAGATGTGGAAAGTATGGCTGAAGTTTGGAGCTGATGCAATGTTTGTGACCTGGGTATAAAAGCGTAAGGCTGCGAGAGCTCGAGAAGAGCGCGGGAACAAGGCCAGAGCTGTTCCACTCCACGAAGCTGTGGATGCCCCATCCGTGGAGGGGTTCAAGGCCAGGCTGGATGAGGCTTTGGGCAACCTGGGCTAGTGGGAGGTGTCCCTGCCTATGGCAGGGGGTGGCACTGGATGATCTTTAAGGTCCCTTCCAACCCAAACCCTTCTGTGATTCTATGATACCCACTAAGACATAAATATTCCTGCGTTACATCCTGCATGAGCAGAAATCCCGGCTGACAGAGCAGGACCCGAGGCAGGGCTGGGACCACGTCTGGACACCGGTCCGTGCTTTGCCCCGTGTGCCCCAGAGGTCTCCCATCCGAGCAGCAGCACAGGCAGGAGGCAGGACCTGGTTCTCCGAGCTGCTCAGTCGTTTTTCCTGGAAGTGCTGCTGCACTCACGGGGGAATTGTTTTGCTGAGCGGGTGCTGTTCAGAATCGAGAAGGGCTTTGGAATCTGACTCAGAACAAATATTTATTTCCCTTGCAAGAACACGTTAAGTATTGATAACTCATTCCTTAACCCTGCTTTTTTCAGAATTCTTTGAACACTCCCTAAATTTCAGCATCAAACACTAGGTGAATGTTTTAATCCAAGATAATGAGTAATTAGTTCATTATCCTAGAAGCTCCCAGGTTTGATCAGTGTGTTGATAATTTTTAATAGGTCTCACTTCTGCATGCTGTTGCATCACCCCAAAAGGTCAGGAAGGAGTCATCCATCGACATTTTTTTGGAACTGAATTCTTTGAATATTTTGGGGGGAAGAGTTTTCCTTAAGAAAATTCAGTTTGACAACTCCACTCAATTGTATTTTCAGCTGATGAAACCACAAAAAAACTTGATTGAAAGGGGGGGCGGGCACGGGGGCTGGTGGTTTTGGTCTGTTTCGGTTCATTCTGTAAGAAACGTCCACTTCATCGAAAAGATATTTCTCTTCCACCTGCCAACCCTCCCCCCCCAACAACAACCAAGTCCTTTGATGTCAAATTTTTTGGCCAGTTTAACCACAAACATACATAGACAAGGAAAAGTCATCCAAAGATTCTGGCCGATCCCAGCGGTGGGTTTTTCCATCGCAGGCACGGTGAGTTATCGTTCCATAATCCCAAATTACTGCAGCTCCCAAATGGTGTCTGAACTTCACTATCATGGCTCATAATTTTTAGTTAATTTGTTTTCTCCATTTTTGGGGGCTTTGTGGGCTTCTACAAAGGTTTGTCTTTATGTGCATCAGCAATTGTTAATTACACGGAACTGTATGTTGGCTCCAGCCTCAGTAATTCCCTCCGAATTCCATTCCTGAATTGGAAATTTTTTTCCTTTTCTCCCCGATCACCCATTTGAATCTGTGTTAACCAGCAGATACTTACTAGGGAACATAACCAGATTTTAGCCATGAACAACTGTCTTTCGACACTGCTTGGGTTCCTGGTTTGAGTCTTTTTTTTTTTTTTTTTTTTTAAACGAAAGAACACATCCCCTTATGTGTCTCTTAAGGGCTTACGGTGACATCTAGTGACGGAATTGTATAGGGCAAGGCAACAGGAAAATATGGAGAGCTCCAAACGGACTACCTGGCTTCAAAAGTCTGCTTCAGTAACAAACTTGAGAGTTGTTTTGAATTATTTATAAAAAAAATGCAAGATAATATTTTAAACCTTTGTAGCGAAGATGCAAAAAGAAATGAGTCCATTATATGTATGTGAAAGATTCTAATTTGGGTGAAAATGCATTTTGAAAAAATCAGAACACACATTTTAATTGCATCAGGGAACACAGAGGGACAACACCCCTGGGGGGATGCCCCTTTAAAACCGCCGGGCCCAATCCTCACTTGCAGCTGATTTCCTGCTTCAGAGCTGATTCCCAGAGCCCAGTACCAAGGTGAGGACCAAAGGGCTTTACAAAAGCAGCAAGAAGAGCTCTGGGGGGTTTTTGGCACGGAGTGCTTGGGCTGTGATAATGGACGTCATCCTCTGGGAGTCATGGCGGGTAAGTGGCTTTTATTTGCTATTTTCCTGGGAAAAGGCAAGGCAGGATGCTTTGAGCAGTGCTCCTCCAAGAGCTGGGCTCTGGCACAAGAGGGGGGTTGGATTGGGGAGAGGTCATGGATCGCTCATCTGTTCTAGAGCCCTGTATTGGGGGGAGTGGGAAAAAGCTTTCCATGTCAAATTAAGATGAACAGTTATATGTATTTGACGTTAACTGAAGCATTTTTGTGTCATTGCTGAAGGCTGAGCCAGTCCTCTGTGCCACTCTGACAGGGGCATCATAAAATGAAAATAACCCCACTCGTATCTTTTCTTACGTAGAAAAAAACCAACCACCTGTACAGCAAAAGTCTTTTATTAAAAATCACAGCACACAGATCCCTTGGCCAATAGAGGCACACACAAAGGACATAAATACACACACAATACTCTTACGCGGAGTTTTCATCGCCACAGACAGCTTCAGGTTTCCAGCAGTTTATTTCCGATGTAAATGCTGAGCAAATAAACCACGTGCCATACCCCACCCCCAAACGGTAAAGTTATGCAGCTGCAGAAAATGTCCAATTTCATCCAATTGTTTAAAACATCCTCGGCACAGCACCCCGCGCTAATTCTGTTTCACAAAGGCACGCTTATTCCGCAGCATCCTTCAGCTTCAGAGAGCCTCTAAGTACTGGACTGATCCCTTTCCAGGTTTCACTAGACATTACCTAAACAGTCTGTATTAGAAAGGAATCATTGGGATATTCTGTTGGCATGGAGTAGTTCCAGTTCCAAGGTAAAAGCGTATCTTGCTCAGGTACGTGTAGCAACAGATCGGGTTCTCGCAGGAGGTGTGTTCTAAACGAAATAGATCGCAGTGTGGGTGTTGACAGTCTGTCACGCTTACCGCAAAACCGTCTTTCAACCCCAGTGCCGGAGCTGAACGCAGCTCTGATCACCCTCCCGTGCTGCTGGGCTTTCCATCAAATCTGCAAAGTTCACACCTTGGCTCCCAAAACGTTAGCAAGTAGGAAATACAAATGTAAATGCTCAAAACTGAGGCATTCCAGCTACAGAAAATGTAACAGCTGTCAGAGGTATGACACACAGAAACTGAGCAAACTTCACAGGAACAGGGCTAGACACTCAGAAAAGAAACTATTCCGTCGTGGGAACGGTAATTTCTGGATTGGGTTCGGGTTTTTTTAAAATCTTGAACTGACTATAGGAGCTCTTGGAAGCTTGAAGGTTTTTTTCAGTGGAACTGTTAGTTTGTGTAGTATGGAAATTAATGTTTTAGCTACTTATTTTTACATGCTAAAGTAATTAAGTCATGGAGCACATAGCTTAAAAAATTTCACTGGAAAATAAAATCACCTTTCTAATGGAGTTTATGCCATTGTCAGCTTTAAATATTTCAGTATCGAGTCTTAGACGTGATAATGGAGAGGATGTGCCATGAACAATTAATTTCTCTACTGCATCTGTTAGCTCTGGTAGAGTTCTAAATGCCTGATTTAAACAATAATTTTAAAAAGATCTGTAAATAATAACAAAGAGCTCACCAGTGTTACAGATCAACTCCATGATAGTCCTGAGTGGATGCCAACATAACTCGACACAGTTGCCTAACTTCCAGTGCGTGACCATGGATATCTAGAAAAGCCAAGACGACAATTTTTCCCCATACTACCAATAATATTAGAAATGCAAAGTATTGACGAACAGAAAACTTGGAAACCAGGAGAAACACTATTTAAAAAAAAAAACAAAACACAAAAAGCCTGACATGTCACTAACCGATTGCCACCAAGAATGGCTAAAAAGAAAGGATAAATCTGCTCCTCGATAATTTTGTTTTCATGAAGGCCAACAAGGAAACTTTCCAGTCTAACATAGCTGCTGTAAAACCAAAACCTGTTTATTTCTCAGCAGCACTCAGACATCCTCCCAAATGCTGGACTCCTTCTTTTAGAAGAGACAAAGATTTCCTCATGGCTTTCAAGTATAAAAGCATCATCCACTAGACTTCTGAGATGATGTCAGGAAACAGAGAACGTGGTCCCGAGAGGTCCCGGATGCAGTTATAATGGAGATCCAGCATTTCTCCACCATTAATTCTGCTAGCAATGAAAAATACTTTTTTTGGGGGGTGGGGACAGGGGTTGTGGGCAAGGAGAGTCAAAGGGAACAATGTAAACAACTTCATGGACAGAGTTATGGATGGAAAAGGATAAACTGTACGTTCTCCCTGGCTGGAGAGACTTCTGATCTGCAGTTCAGATCCCAGTACTTTAAATAACAGCTTACACACCAATAAATTCAAGCACTGCTTGATATGTAATTCATGGACATTACAGTACCTCCTTAAACAAATTTAAAATGACATTTAACTATCTTATTTTCCCTATAATAATATATTTTTCAAAATTATAAATAAATACACTACGAGCATTTAATCACGTATATACAAACAATGCTAGTGACCCCCAAATGGCAAACAGATATGTTTTAAAATGCTAAAACCAATTTAAACTTCCTGTAACCTGATTGAATTCTTGTTTCGGAATAATTGAAAAGCACATCTGCCTATCTGTCAGTACGTAAGCATGCATTAGAACGGATGCATGCTAAAAGAACTTTTTTCAGTATCTTAATTTAACTTTGTTTTAGAAGGAAGTCCAAGATTTGTTCAAATTTTCAAAATAGAGAATTATCATCCTCTGCAGAAGACTTTTCTTAATCCTCAATAATTTAATCAGAAGAAGAGAAGAATAACAACCCATCCTTGATTCCTTTGGTATGAATTGCTAACTTGCTAATTTAAGAACCAAAAATACAGAGATCTTAGCATCCTTTTTTTTTTTTTTCTTCTTTGCAATTTGTCTTTTCCTGCAGGTGGGAACAGACACTGACCTAGAGAGAGAGGAGGAAATAAAATGGTATGAAAGTGCAATGTGCAACAAACAGTAAAACTGAGAATTCAGAATGCCCTTCAGGCATCAACAGGAAAACTCTGCTTATACTGAAAGATCTGTAGCTGACAAAGGTTACTGGAAGGCAGCAGCTCTGTACTAGTAAAAGGGATTTTTGTGTGTTAGAGCACCTGCCATTCAAAAATGTTTGAATCACAGGCTTACCTAAAGGTTTGAAGATCAATAACACTCTGAAATTGTGTAAGTGATCTGCTCCACAGCCGAGAATGTCCTGTCTGCATTTCCACACCGCACCTGATGCTGCCAGGCTCTGTCATACTGGAATTATTTGTAGTGTAGACAGGACTAAGGGACACAATCCCATTTACTGACACATCACTTGAGGAATTCACTTAGACCTCCTGGAAAATCATTTTTAGTTCCACTATAAAGTGCTGTGGAGAGAAGGAGGGAATCCACACAGTCTAGCTTTGGGGCATCTCAATGCGACCGTTAGGAGATGAGTCTCCTCAGACCGTGACGTACCTCCTGAAAGGAGAGACAAGGTTCTCCCCAAACAGGAATTTTGAGGGCAGAGGAACTGGTATCTCTTGGCCACATACAGAGTTTACGTTTTCAGCTGAAGTACCCAGGTTAGGGCAATGTTGTTTGAACGCTGAATAGCCTCCACTGCTGTAATCCTGATAAATTACATTTTACAGAATTTATCCAGAACAATATAAATCTGAAGCCTACAACATCTGACCTTGCAGTAATCAGCGAGATTACTGTTGGGACGGGAAATGTTTCTTCATACACAGTGTGTTTGGAGGATGAGCTAAGAACAACACCTATGCCTAACAACCAAAGGGTAGCTTGGTAGCTTTACTGTTTGCCCCCCAAAATAATATATTCTGTCAAAATACCCTAACTGATCCACCTTTCTAAATCAACTTACTCCATAGCTGCCAGGTAATTTATGTACATGATGTCTTTAAAACAAGAAAAACATTAGCGACAAGTTACACAGATGGTCTAATAATTCCATTCTTGTAAAGCAGATCACTTGCCAAAGAACAGACTCTCTCTCCCTCCTGTAATGTGAATATCCTGGGTAAAACCAGACACCTGTTCCCACTGGCAACAGCAACTGATTTGCAGCCCCCTTAGAATCAGAATCTTCAAACCTTGCCAAACTGACACTTGTTCCTTGCCAAGAAACAAACAGCAGATGCTGTTTTCACAATCTTATAGATAGCATAAAGGCCTGTCATGATCTTCAGCAAATAAATCCTAGAATCTGTTAAAAATCTTACAGCAACTTTTCATCCAAGTTATCTCCCCCAAGTTTTCTGTACTATCCATATTTTGCAACCTATTATTTGCCTTCAATCCTGTCATATGAGCCTTTCCACGCTTTTTTCCTTTTTTTTTTAAGCATCTCTACGTCATGCCACAGCAGTAGCTCTTAGGAGTTTCAGGGATTCATTGATCGGGACATAATGAATCGTGCAAAATCTTTTGAGTAATTTTTAAGCCCTAGTTACTGGGATTCTCCCCAAGTAACAGTAACCAAGCTCAGAGAGTCCATCAACATCCTGCCTTTTCCTTCCTCCGGCATTCAGGGGATGCCATCCTTCCTTTGGCAACACTGTGAAGGAGGAACTCCCCAGTCATACATGTAGGAAAGCCTGAGCTTAACCTCCTCCTTACAGAGCTTTCCTTCTTTAGCCAGGGTCTGGTGCTTTTCCAGCATGTCCTCGATGCTTTGCTTATGAGTTACTATATACTTATTGTTGCAACCTCGTGACTTATACTCGGTGTCAAAACGAGGGTCATGCACTCTCTTCACATCAATGGGAGCCAGCCAGACCCCCAGGGAGACATCTTCACTCTGCCACATGTTCAGGTAGTCTTTGCTAAGACGCAAATAGCGCACCAGGTCTGCGGAAATCACGTAACCCCCCCCCAGAGCATACGGTAGATAGTAGTCACAGAGCACCCAAGCGCTCTCTTTCCATTTCCCGCCAGATTTCACCCGGCCGCGGCCAGAAAAGAAGCCCCAATAGAGGCGCCGCGGCTCCTTGGCTCTCAGCTCTTCCACCAGCACATCCAAGCGCACGAATGAGGGCAAACTGGAAGTCCAGGTGCAGATCCAGCCAGACGTAGCTGGCCAGGACCTTCGCGGTCAGGTTCTCGTAGGAATCCCGCAGCTCTGGCAGGAGGAGGAGGTCTCTGTGCCGGCTCTGCTCCAGCTCCAGGCTCCGAAGCTCCTCAGCGCCGAGCCCAGCGGTG
>NW_010141318.1:0-316 GCF_000699245.1 Pterocles gutturalis | reverse complement strand
CTGGGAGGGACTGGGAGGCACTGGGGGGAGCAGGAGAAAAGCCCCAAGGGACATTAGGGGAATACTGGGGGGCACTGGGGGATACTGGGAAGGTCCAGGGAGGTACTGGGGGGCATCCAACAGAGTACTGGGAAGGACTGAGCAGGACTGGGAGGCACTGGGAAGGTTCAGTGGGTCACTGGGACGTACTGGGGGACACTGGTGGACACTGGGAAGGTTCAGTGGGTCACTGGGAGGTACTGGGGGACACTGGGAAGGTCCAGGGCACCACTGGGGACACTGGGAAGGACTGGGAGGTACTGGGGGGCACTAGGCA
>NW_010141317.1:0-66333 GCF_000699245.1 Pterocles gutturalis | reverse complement strand
CGGGCCAGCCCCGAGCAGGGCGCAGAGAGTGGCCCCTGCGCTGACAGCCGCTCTGTCCGGGTCTGTCATTTCTGCGCGTTTGCTCTTAACGAGTGTCGCCCTCGTTCTGAAAGAGCCGGTGACTAAAATACACGTCCCGTCGCATCGTTCTGTGGAGAGCGGTGCTGTCACCACGCTGCGAAACTTGCGCTGCTGTACTTACCGAGGGTGGCCTGGGAGAGCTGTGTGAGGGGAATCTGGGATCTCAGCAACTTAAAATACCCCCTGGGTCAGTGGTGTTCCTTAGTTCATTAGCAATCCCCTGTTTTTTACAGGATTTACAGGTAATACTTGGGGGGAAGGGCCCGACTCGAAAGCCTTTTGGATGGCTGAGCAAGACAGACAGTACAGTCTGGCAAGGAGTCATTGCAATGGATCATAGCCCTAGGTGAAAATGTTGCAATAAATTACAGAGGAAGGATGATAGGCATTACTGTATTGGGGATATAATACAAGGTGTTTCTATGTTTGACTACAGAAAATGTATCTTAAAGAAAATGGAAGATTTAATTGAGATGCTGTAGGCAGCTCTATTTCCATGACAGTTGCCAGAATCAAGGTAGCGGTTACAGCAGCTTCGGTAAAAAAACATCTGTTCCCTAAAAGCTGTTTGATAGCATAGAGTGCTCCTCTCCCAGCAGCAGGGGAATCCCCAAATCCTACTTTAATAAAAGTTTTTATAAGTGAAAAAAATACTTTGACAAAGCCATGGCAGTCTGATTAATAAGATACTTTGAAGAGAGATTTATTTGGTAGATCAAAATTACTGTAGATAACAAGCAGTAGACACACACTTAATGTTACATTTTATTCAGTAAAAGGATTTTCATCCACTTAGAAGATCGGCCCATTCTCTCTGTTCTACTCTGAAAGTCAACTCATACAGATTGAACTTTCTTCTTGGAGGGCATTTATTTGGTACATTTTGCTGGTTGGGTTCTTACAGGTGTTATCCTGCAGCATAGGTGGATGTTAATGTGAGAATCAACGATGTATTTGCTAGGAATTGTCACTCTGCTTTGCCTGAAGTTGACATACAAAGTCTGTAAATTGTAGTTTTGGACATTTCTCGTGATGAAAATCATTAAAACAAGTGAAGTTCAAGTTGGAAATAAAGTTGGCAAGTTTAAACCTCCAAAAAAAAAGTACATTTCCAAACAGAGTGAAGTCATGACACAGCAGCACTGTAAACAAGGAAGATTGCCAGCTGCGTTTAGATAATTGCCTGCATAGAAAGAGTGCCAGTTTTAATTTTTAATTGCAAATGGCAATTTTGGCAGCTGTAAATGCCAACATTATATCTTTTATCTGAGCAGATCTGTGTGAAAGAGCTTGAAACGTTACTGTAATATAAAGGCACCTAGTAATAATATTGCGTTTAAGGGTCTGTCACTGCTACAGTGTTTAAGGTACATTTGAAGTTCCACTGGATTTCAATTTGAGAGCCATCCTCATTGCCAGTCTGTAAATTATTTTAAAGTATTTATATGATTCAGATTTAATGACTGCCAAATATTCAGATAATATTTTTGGTATTTCAGGCTCATTTTTTTTTTTTTTTCTAGCCACCTGATAAAATACAATTACATCTTGGAAAACATACATTCTTACAGAATTTTTAAAAAAACCAAACAAACCCAACTGTTTGAAAAAACATCTTGAAGCAGCCAAGTAGCTTAGAGTTGCAGAGACATTACTAAGTACATGGATGAGATGTCTGCTCCTGCCTCTGCTAAGCTATTCTCGACTGCAGTAGAGCCCGTTACAGCTCTGTACTATTTCTGTTACAGGAGTGGGCTATCTGGTGTGAGACCTTCCGTGTAGATCATTGGTCTCCTGAAATTAAGCTCACTCTGATGTGCAGGTTGAAATAATGCAAGGGTGGTTTCAGAGTTTCAATTTAGTGTCTTTGATCTAGAAGTTTATTTAGGTTTGTCTCATTGTTTTTGAAATAAGAGGTGGGGAATCAAGCACCAGTTACAAATAACAAACCATCCCTGCAGTGGTATTTTCGTTTGCACACTTTAGAGCTCAGAATTATGCACAGTTCACTCTTATTTTTTCTTTTTGCCCTTTCAAATAAGACAGAAAAAGTAGGCCAACCACCTGAGGAATGAGTGTTGTGACCTACATTCAGAAGTCAATTGGTTAGTTTATTTGTAACTATAAACTTGCAAAATGCTGGAAAAGACAGCTGTTCTGCAAACTGCTGCTACTAGAGGAAGGGTTTACTCTTGAGCAAAGGCCTTTGACTTCAGTGTGGTTGTGCTCGGGAGTAGAGCCACAAATTACATGTTTCTTGGCTCCTTTTTGTGCACCTCAGTAGTTCTTTACATGGAAGCCCTAGTTAAAAGTCTGAAATCTTTACAGCAGGTTTTTGAAAAACTGCTTTTCAGATACCACAGTCTTCTGTTCTTAATCATTCAGGAACACCAAAAATATGACCACTTATAAAATCCGAAAAGAACATTCATACCATTTGTGAGTAGTGAGTCAGTAACTTAAACTCCTGCTAGTAAAATATTTATGCCACACCACATCACCTACACATGGAGCATGTGCGTATTTAACATGTGTGCACTTGCATTAAAACACTGTGATACTGTAACTGTTCAAAAGCATTGTCTTGGTATGTAATCAGATTTATTTCTATTGTTGCTGTTGTTGTTTATTTAGATTATTTTGGGTTGTTTGGTTTGATAAAAACGTATAGACGTTGCCTTAGAATGATCAAAGGGGAATTCCAGATTTGTTGCAAATTTAACTCTGGTTTTCATCTTCAGTTGTCGTAAGGATTTTGTATTATTTTTATTCTTAATTGACATTCTGAAAAAGAGATGGCTTGAGAAGTTCAGAAAAATATACTCTTTGATACTATTTATTCTGGTAGGATATAATTAGTTGCATAAGTTTCCTAATTTAAAAAGTTGGATTTATTTCAGGAATAATAAAGTCTGTTTCTTACTGACTTTTTTGTAATATATTCCAGGCAAAAGTCTTTAACCTTTGTTGTGGGGCTTGTCCTTCTCTTTACAAAGCCACCACCTTTTGCTCTAGAAGCTTCTGAATCACAAATCGCAGGGCTGGATGTGTGCACAAAGGGCAGTATCACTTCTCATGACCTGTACTGGTAGGTTTCCACAGGCTCTGTTGGCCAGTGCTGGAGATAAGATACAGTTTAAGAGCCTGTATGATGTTCTTCTTGTCCTTTGTGTTATTGATGAGAAAAGGCTGAAAAATTATTTCTGAAAAAAATACAATGATGCCATCAGACATTTAACTAGCTATTTTAGTTTCCCAGATTTGACGGAAAGGACACAGCTTACTAATGGTCAGATGGCTGTTGAACAGCAGCGCCTTAGCGTGTGAGCTAACAGCGCTGCATCACACTGTGCCATCTGTATAATTAGGGAGGTTCCACATTCTGATTAAAAAACCAATAATGTGCAACAGCCTAAATAATTGCTTTTTCTCCCAGTATAAGAAATTTTATAAAATTATTTTATCTCTTTTTTTTTTAATCCATCTCAAGGCATCTAATGAACTAGTTCCAGGTGCTCTGTGGGCAGATCTATGGCTTTCATCTTTATGAGCACCATTTCAGAGTCAGGGTCTGATGTTGTTAGGATAACAATATATTTTTATATTATTTAAAAAACAAATAACAGCATGATATTTACACATAACAAATAATAGGGTTGACAACATAAATGGTGTGTCAAAGCAAATCTTATTAGGTAGTAAGGAGGTAACAATTTAAAACTCTTTAACTGTAACACCTAAACTTTAGTAGGCATTTTCTTTCAGAGAGTGACAATGAATTGTAGTGAATACTGAGATGCACTTCAGTATAAATCTGCAGTGCTTTGCTGCATCTGAGGCAGTCTGTGATTCTATACGTATGCATATTTCTCACTTAAACGTTGTTTGGAAGGGACCTATGGAAGTCACCCAGTCCATCTGGAAGACACACTCTTCCCAGTGGTGTCAGCTGGGCTTTGTCTAGGCAGGTCTTAAGCATCCTCACTGGATGGAGGTCCCTCTGCCTTGATGGGTAACCTGCAGATCTGCAACACCCACCTGTTGAAACAAGAGTTTTGACATGGGGAGGGAAGGACGGGATAGCCAGCCTGAACCTCCCAAGTGGCGGTTTATGGTCATTGCCCCTTTATTTATCATCTGGCACTAGCAAGAACAATTTGGCTTCTTTATCCTTATAATTTCCCTTCAAGTTGCTGTAGGCTGCTACTAGGTCACCTGTTAGATCCCCCTTTTGCCAGACTGAACAAGCTCAGCTTCTCTATGTTAAGACACAAGCTCAAGGCCCCTGACCATTTTTGGTTGCTCTCTTCCAGCTTCTGCACATCCCTGTTCAGCTGGAGGGGACACAGCTGGGTGCCACAGTGTGAGGCCATGTTGAGTAGAGGTGAAGAATAACTTTCTTCAGCTTGTTGGCCCCACTCCTGTCATGTAGTTGTGTGCTGCTTGCCTTATTTCTGATGAGGGCATGCTGTTGGCTTGTACTCAATTTTTTTTATGCCACAGGCCTTTTTGGTGGGTTCCCAGCCTGTATGGATGCATGGCATCTGCACCAGATGCAGGTCTCTGCTTTTCATGTCCTGGGAGGTGGAGATACAACAATCTTTAAAAGCACTTGCACTTTCTCTGTGATTGGCAGAGAAGATAAAATGGTCAGCAGCACTTCATTCCTCCTCTTTCCTGGTGTTGGTCATGGACACCAGTCCTCCCCCGGAATGCCGTCGCAGGCAATAAATAACATCTAGCTTCTCTTTTGCCCTTGGTTGTTGTTGGAGAGCTATTGTACACCTCAGGATTTTCAGTAGATAAGTATCTGGGGTGTTTATAATGTGATTTATCTCAGTAAAATACTGCTTCAAATTCTATTTTTTGAGGCTTGGTCTACTGAGTTTTCTCATTTGTATTGGCCTTACTTTCTGACTCAAGAGTAGAGATTCACAGGAAGCAACTAATTTGCCATAAAAATCAAAACTGATCCTCAACCTTCTAGAAAGAAGAGTACAAAAGGCTTTCTTTGAGAAGGAGTCACCAAGACCCGGACTGGGGAAAGTTCATGCACATGGACTTTCTTCTGTTTGTCATAAGGTTTATTTCTCAAATGGGAATAGGAATTGTGCACAGGAAGGTGAATAGTATCTTAGGTTAGTGTTTGGGTTTCAAATTTTTAAATAAACGTACAATGTTTGCAAGAGGGCTCTTCTCCATCTTTTCTCCATCTTAAAGCAGGGAGTTAAGAGCTTTCTTTATAATTATCTTTTTGCTGCAGTTTTTCCCCTTATGCAAAAATCATGCAATTAGCATTATATTTGGCAGTAAGAGTCCTATCTTAGATCTGTTTTTCTTGATGTACCAGTCTTGGGTGTGACATTTCTTGTCTTCCTTATTGAGTGTCTTGTATGATGTGGGTACTCTTGGTGAATTTCCTGTGGTCTCATATGGTGAAGGAAGTTGCCCAAAATTACAGATTTTGTCCAGAGGTTGGATAATCTATGAATACATAATGTGGCATTAAATATGTGATGTCCCAAAGGAGTTGTTGTTTCAAAGGATGCAAGAAAGATTTTAGAAAGATTTAATTGCCTGTGAGACAGTATTTGTGTGACAGCTTTTCAGAGTAGGCTCTAGACAATAGCATAATGAGCCAGACACCTTTTTTCTCCAATACTTTTTAAGTTGCTGCAGTGTTTGACTTTTTAAAGCAAAAATAAAAGTCGTGATATCTACACAGACTTGATGTTCTTTCCATGCTCCAAATCCGACTATATTTTTAATAGCTATTCACCCTGTTTTACTGTTGTTGTTTGTAGTAATTAAGTTTGCCAAATTGGATGAAAGTACAGTTGAACTAATATTTTTCCAATAATTGCAAATATTTCTAACATCAACCAAACGGAATACCGATAATCATTCAGTCACTAATAGTGATTTCCCTATTCATGAGAATAAACATCATTAATATATTTACCAACACTCATAAAAGTGCAGCGAAATTTTTCATAATAGTTTCAGTGGAAAGGAAAAGCACATGGTTTGTAACTTTTTAAATCTTTTTACAGATAAAATATGTAGAAGGAAAAACTTTTATTCGCACACAGTGTAAACTTCTGACATTGCAAATAAAACTCACTGCTGTAAGGTAGTTGTTTCTTAATAATTCGAAGGTAAAACTTAATTTTCAAGTGTTTAACGTTTTTATATCGTTCATATTTTCATTACCATCAATGTCCAATGAAAATTAATGAAATTTGCCACTGATTTTAATTGACACAAAAGTGAGACTTCTGCACATGGGTAAAAAAAGAGGGAGTAGAAAGCATAAACAATACTATCTAGTGAAAAATCTTTAGCATGTATACATAATAGACAGAATTTGCTACATTATTCCTAATGAGGCAGATGTTTATTCTTACAATAAATGTTGCTTTTTCCCTTTGCAAACCATTAACACAACAGAGCATGCATTCTTGACTTTTTAAATTAATGCTGGTGTATTGAGATTCACTTCTAAATATGTGTTATATAAACTATACTGAGTTTGGGGAAACCTGTTTTTTTTTCTCCTTTCTTGTTTTCTCTGAGAGATTTTTTTATTTAAAGTTTGGTTTACAGGTTTCCTGTAAGAGAGCAGATGTAAATTACCCAAGGGATTGCCATCACAGGTCAGTTAAGGTAGAAAATTCATCAGCTGTACAGTTTATCAATTGAAAAATAATTTTAAGCAGTTGCTGTGCTCCTGTGCAAAGTAAAATTCCTTTAAAGATAATTAATTAAAAGTTCAAAGGCTGTCTTACAGGTCAGCTGCACTTAACCAATAAATTTTCATTTTTTTTGTTGAGCATTAGATTTGTCTTGTGATTACTGTCTGAGTTGCCGTGTAATTACGTTACGGGAAACTCAGCAAAACATTCATCATTTAGGGCACTGAAGTGTAGTCTCAGGCGATGTCTTCTACTTGAAAGGCTGTGTGATTATTTCTTAATACCTGTGGTCTGGTCCAGTGATTCAGAGGTGGACACTGTCCTCCAGCTAGACATAGCTGAGTTTCGCCGTTGGGTCTTCACAGCAAAGAAAATCTTCAAACATAAATGTGTGTATTTTCCTTAAGAGAAATGGATACAAGTATGTATGGAAGCGTTTTCTTGAAGAGTAAGAGATTTTCAAAGGCACGGAGTACCTGCAGCTTCCTTTCATTATTCTATTGTGCAGTCAATGGGTAATTCACTTTTTTCTCCCTACTTGTATAGAATGAAGTTTAACAAATGAATCATGCTCTTAAACTGATTAGAAATAATGAAGAAAGGAAGTTCTGTACCTGCCTGTTTCTTGATTTAAGTAATATGTTCCTGTTTGTCTTGGCTTCCTTCTGGCTTTGAGACTCCCTAATTCAACAAAGCAAACGTATTATGCCTTTCAAGATTTCTATAGAGTTTTAATTATTTTATTGTAGTCATACCTGGTATCATATCATAGCAATAGACTGGTGCCAGGAGTCAAATATGACCAAACCAAGAGACTAAAAACTTTCTGCTTTGAGAGGAAAAAAATGCTACTGAACATATTTGTATGCCTCCCTTGTTCACTAGTGTCATTGATTAGAGAATTTGCCCACACCCTTTTGAGGTCATTCAGTCAGAAATAGCATCTAACTTCTCCTAGGGCATTAAATTTAATTGCTCTGTATGGCCTAAGCTCAGCCATAACCATGGTATCTGAGAATCGCCCGTTAGAAGCAAATGCATGAATTGTCCTCTTCAAAGCTCTGGTGGCAACAGTGCACTTGAAAGTTACTGCTGGGGCCTTTCTAAATAGGTGTAAGGATCCTAACATACCTGAGAGGGCCTTTTGTGAGAAAATTAAGATGAAATGTTGCTTTGGATGCATTTCTGTAAGTAGTGGGGTTGGAGGGCCACTGATCCTTGGCAGTGAGTTTGGAAATGTAGGTCTGTCTCTCTAGGAGGTAAGTCTGGATCAGTAACCATATCTTTTCAATGACAAAACTGCCCCATCATCAAAGAATGACAGGTGATGATGGCTCAGTCAAAGCTGTTGTGGTGAGGCTGGAGTGGCGTCTACACTGCGGCCAGGGCTGGTGACCAGGTGGTGTCCTCGTCCCTGGAGGTGGCCCAGCACTGGAGAAGAGGCATTGCCGTGTTGCCAGAAAATCATGCAGTGAACTCATCAGCTTGAAAAACTCTTTACGTCCAAGAAAGTTAGGCTGGCTGAAGTTAGAAGTAGTCTCTAAATTAGGAGGAAGGAAGTCACTGTTTCTGCTCTCATCTCTGTGCAGCTGATACTTCCCTGTAGGGTCTGGTTTTTTCATATGCATCAGATGAACCGTTGCCACAGGAAGGAGCACGGGTTTGGGCTTTGCTGCTTCTGCAAAAGAATGCATACAGGTGGCAGGAAATGTAAAGCAGTGTGTGAACGAGCTACTTGCAGGTATCTGTGCAGCAAGGAGGAAGCAAGAGCCCCTGCTGGCAATTGGGGGGTTTTATTAGATGTATCCATCACAGCCTTCTGAAGTGCAATTGAGAGGCAGAAATTAGAATCACAGAATCGTTTGGGTTGGAAAAGACCTTTAAGATCATCAAATCCAACCGTAAACCTAATACTGACAAGTCCACCAATGAACCATGCCCCTAACCACCACATCTACACATCTTTTAAATATCTCTAGGGTTGGTGACTCAACCACTTCCCTGGGCAGCCTGTTCCAATGCTTGATATCAATTTTGGTGAAGAATTTTTCTTGATATCAAATCTAAACCTCCCCTGGTGCAACTTGAGGTCATTTCCTCTTGTTCTATCTGTTGTTACTTGGGAAAAGAGACTGCACACACCTCACTACAGCCTCCTTTCAATGTCCTTTTTTCATGCCTCTGGCCTCACCTACTTGTTTTTACTAGAAATGTTAATTAAGTGTTGCTTTTCCAAGGAGCTTCCAGTACACCTCCCGTGCAACTATAGCTATTTGCAATAAGTACGTATGCTGTCAAGTGATTTTTTTCAATTGTTAGTCATTTAATCTGTGGACGTTTCTCTGAGACTTCCTGCCTGCGTCTGTAGACTGGAGATGAAGCAGAATTTCGAATAAAAGAGGAAGAGCTTTGCTAATGTCTGCGGGTGTTTTAAAATTTTTATATACTGCAACAGTTTGTTCAAACAGACACATTTCTTTCCCCTTAAGCTTAGAAACAATAGATTTTATTTGGAGGTTGGAGATACTGTCTGAAAAGAAGTTAAACTTCCTCAAAGGTCATTCTGACTGCTGACTAAACTCATGATTTGGCTTCTGCAAACAATCTGTTTGTCAGGGTATTAGAATTGAGAGGTTATTGTAGGCAGTGATGCGGCAGGTGATGATCCAGAGTTATAAATACTCTGGAAGGAATTTTAATTTTCATCTTGAAAATGCTCATAGACATACTTTTTAGTGGTATAATTTATAGTTTTAGGCACTTACACATAATTAGTAGAAATCGTCAAACTGAGCATTGATAAAAGCTCTGTCTTTCAGTCAGCAGTAATCACAAAAACATCTGAAGTTATACTTGAGAAATTCTTCTATGGAGAGAGGAAGGCCTATCCTGAAATCTTTTAAGCGACTATATTATGTATGCGTGGGCACTCCACATGAGATTTTGTTCTTTGGAGGTATTATGTAGGGAGGGTTGTGGTGGGAGCACTTGTGGAATTGCAGAGGCAGGAAAACTTATCCAGGTAGGAACAAAAGCATTGAGGTGAAGGAGAATTTATGAACATCTTCTTGACTGTAACAGTACTTGACTGATACTGAATATTACTTTCAGGTTAGAAATGTGTTTGTCTTATGTTAATAATATGTTTTTAATTAACATCTTCCCGGTTTATTATCTGCTTTCTGGAGAGAGAAAGCTGAAGTACCAGTGTGAGTCAATTTCATGGGTTTATATGTAAATAAAACATGGTATTGATCATAGAATCCCAGAATCACAGAATGGTTTGGGTTGGAAAGGACCTTAAAGATCATCTAGTTCCAACCCCCCTGCCACGGGCAGGGGCGCCTCCCACCAGCCCAGGTTGCTCAAAGCCTCATCCAGCCTGGCCTTGAACCCCTCCAGGGATGGGGCATCCACAGCTTCCCTGGGCAACCTGTTCCAGTGTCTCACAGTGAAAAATTTCTTCCTAATATCTAATCTAAATCTGCCCTCTTTCAGCTTATTGATCTTTACATTTTTCTTCCATTGAGATCTTGATCCTGTGTGCAGACCTGAGGAAATAATCAGTAATATTTTTAGTACAACATGAAAATTTTATTTGATTCCTGATTGTGTTGCTGATCCCTTTTCCTTTGGTAAATGTTTGTGTAAATTTCCTTGCTGAGATTGAGCCTCAGCCAGTTTATTTCCATCTGGGTCCACTCTCTGCTGGAGTTTAGGTCACTTTTCAACTGTTCTTGCAGGTCATTTGACGGGAGGAGATGAAGCTGGGTTGACAGAGTGCAGCTCAATCTCTGACCTCCAGCATGGCTACATGTACACTTGGAGGCAAAATTGGGGAGGTCCATCTGAAATTCTAGTACTTCTGAATACCCTTCAGCTCAGTGACAAATACAATCCTCAGGGACTTTTTCTGCAGGAAGAAATTCAATCAGTCTTATTCCTATTCAGGGAATTTCTCCTTGAAACCATAGCTGAGTTAACAATATCCATCAGAGACATCTAAAAAAATGATAATATTAGATTAAATTTTATTATTGTTGCTGTTCATTGATGGGAAAGCTGCAGCTGAAGTAGCTGTACCAAACTGAAGTGCAATATCACACCAGTAAGGGTCACAAGAGAAGTATTTACTTGGAAAAAATCCTTTGTATGATTTTGCTCTCCAGTATTTTTTCATCTGCCTGTATCTGTAAACTAACTCATCGCAGTGAAACTTCATGGCATTCTGTTTGGCTTGCCTTTATCACCAGTTTTAGGAGTTAATAATAAATAATATAATGGATAGTGACTGAAAACTCAGGTATATTAAGACAGTGCAGGTAGTGACATTTCAGATCCAATCTGTCTGGAAGATAAAATTAACTATCAGAGTGCTCAATATTTAAGAAATATGATTTTGTGAAATTTTGATTGTGTTTTTCAGGTTTATTAATCCCTGGCAAAATCGTATTCTTCTCTGTCTTGAATGTAAAAGAAGCAAATCTCTATGAAATAAGACTAAAATGAAAACTATCCTGGATGAAAACATGAACAGTTGTGAAGATTTTGAAGTAATTTAGAGAAGGGTCAGTCAAGAGATCTGAAGTTTTGATTTTGGGAATGGGATAAGTGTATTAACGAGGTCCACTCATCTCCTAATACCTACATTTAGCATCCTGCAATGAACCAGCATTTGCCTTCATCACAGACTGGTGTGTATCACAGAGACATGTCTTATGAGCACACAGGGCATCTGCTGTATTCAGTATTTTGAGATGGCTCAGTAAAAAAGTTCTGTCTTTCAGCCTTGTCTTTAAGCATGAGGCATACTGTATTAGATATGTGATGTTGGCAAACTATGCTGTTCCAAGTATGGATCCGTGGATTAATTTCAAACTGAGGGCTGCCTTGCCTACCTCTAGAGGGTGTGCAGGTGACAGCAACAAATCACTGCATATAGTGTTTTCTGGCAGGAGGATGAAACTGGTATCTTGCAGTCTAGCTGTGGGAATTGCTGGATATGTGTTATAAAAAAATTATTACTATTTTCAGTTTGATGAAAAACAATAATTAATGCAGAATACTGGGAAATTCTTAGCATCCTTGTGAAAATGATGGCACACTTAGCTGCAGCTCTGCAGGATGTCATTCAGTAATCTGCAAACTTCTTTCATGTAACAAATGCAGGAGGTGCAAGTTCATGATTAAATAATAACAAGCATTTGTATCAGTTTTGTTCTTGGGTGTTCTAGTTACCTATCTAGCTATCTGTCACTGTTGTAGATGCTCTGCAAACAGTGAAAAATATTCACGAAAGAAATCTGTCTTTTTTCTTGGAATAGTCTGTAAAGACATCACAATGGCATTGGTCATCATTGTAGGCAAGAGTCTCAGTTGTCTCCCTATGTTTTTCTAAATTGCTGCAGACAACGTCACTGTCTTGTATTCAGGATGGTAACCCAGGCATCGTTGTTGAGATGGATCCTTATAATTCCTAGTATGATTTCTCTATAGGTAATACAGCTCACTGTTGCTCTAACTCTTAATATTTCACTTCTTGCAATGCCGTTCTGTCTGGAATCCACAGTATGTTCTGAGTGCTCCTCCCTGTAACCGTGTAACCCCTGCCCCTCAGCCTGGAGTTAGCTCCTCTTACTGCCTAGGGAGAAAGTTATTTCTCTTAACTTTCAATAGCAGTAAAAAGCACCTGGTTAGTTAGTTTTAAAAATTACATTTATAACTGAGTAACGAAAACAGAAAGTCAATTTTGCATGATTCATTAACTGGAAAAAAAAGAGCAAATGAAACTGTTCCTTTTTGCTTGGTCTGACAACCTCAGCAGCACGTTACAGCAATGCTGTTCATTCAACAATAAGCTGCTGACAGCAGAAGAGTAACATGGGTGCATTTCTAACTTCCTGCAACTAAACCCAGCTTCAGTAAACCTGTAACTAGAACTGGTGCATTTTTTTCCAGTCACTTTTTGGACAGATCCTGAGGCGTTACATGGTCTGGCAATTCCACTGTGTAACAATTTTATGAATGTTGTATATCACATGGTTAGTGAGAGTTTTCTTCCCCCACTATTTGTCTTTTTCTGAAGATACTGAGTTGGAGAAGTGGAAGAACAAGCAGAATGGCAACACAGCTTCCCAGCATGCGGCAGGGATACCAGAATGCACATGAATTAATGATGTTAAAGATACACCTAGTCTCACAACTTTTTCTGAGGCTGGGATCTGAAAAAACAGCAGATATCAAGTGGCTGACAGAAACTAGTAAAAACATGGGGAAGATAGTCAATGGGATGCCCTGGGAGAACAGACTGATATCAGTCTAGTGGGTTCTTTGAAACAGGCTGTTGACAAAATCCTAGGGCTTGACAAATTTTGAGAAAGGTAGACGTGAACTGGAGTAGTTTGTTCATTTGAAGGTATGTTTTTATTAAGCTGCTTCTCTCAGGACAAGCTTCTGCATCTGCGTCACTGTGTCTTTTGGGACATTCTACCAAAGTTTTAAAGCCTTGTACAAATTTTGCACAAATTCTTCAAAAACAGGAGTAAAAAATAATATTTTTGCTTGTGACCTAGGATAGAACAGCAATGCAGGTCTTTGCGACTAAAAGTCTTAAATAGTTGTTCTATCTTACCAGCTAACCTCTACATGGCAGATGTTTAAAATGGATATATAATGTGTCTAGGTAGGCTGAGTCCACTGTGTCTGCTGTTGTGGTTCTGCATTGGATCATTCAATACGTTGTATTCCTTTTTTTTTTTTTTATGTGGAGGGTCATGACAAGCTTTTGAGTCTGAACTGAAGTGTTTCTAGATGCCTTTTTTAATGGAATGGTGAAGAAAAGCTTATTTTTCTTCTTAGCAGATTTCAGGTGTTTCCTAAAAGCTGTTCAAGTTAAAAAATCAGACTTCCCTTAGAGTGGCCTTTTAGCTACCCTGCCAGTCAATTTTTTCTCCTTTGGGTTGTGCCCTGTTGGTTTCCTAAGGGATTAATGATCTTTTCCTACCTCTGTGCTCTCTGATTAACTCAAGTCCTCCCTCAGAGGACCGTAGAACTGGAACCTAAGGGCTTGCTAATGGTCCCCCTTGTAAGAGGACCCCGTGGACATTGGTGAGGGGTGAAAAGAGCACAGCTTTTACCACAGTGGTTTATTTCCTTTGAAATTTCAGCAACATCCTGGCATTCAGCTCCCACTGTTTTGGGCTTTCAGAAAACTCTTGGATGCATTCAAGCATGTGGATGTTTATAGAGATATATATATATATAAAAGTGCTGACCTACATTGCTGTCCCCATTAATAAAAACAGAGAACATGATTCATATTTTGTTGAGTCAAACACTAGTACTTTTGGATAGAGAAGACTTTAGCAGGTAAAAATGTCAGGCCAAATCCTAAAGCTGTTTACTAGCCATTAATTCCAGGCTCAATCCAGCAGCTCTTACTCAAGTAAAATACTAGTGAAGCAATAGGATGCTTTATCTTCATATTCTTGAACTTTATGAGTGCTGTGTAATTTAAAAAAATTTTCTGCTTCAGGTTTCCATCAGCCTTGTGTGATCTCTGTCTTGTGCAGCCTCATGAGTGGTCGTTTGTGTGGCGTGAACTGTGGTGTGTTACATGGTGAAATCACCTGCAGCTGCAAGGGATCATCACAGTGTGCTGGTTTTAGATCTTTGCTTTAACCATTTGCAATGAATAACAGAGATTGTAAGTGGCAAAATAATTTTCCTGGGAAAGTAGCCATTAAAATACTGCTGCAAAAGTAATTATAGAGTTTGGAAAACGATATGGTACAAAATAACGTATTTTGCTGCGTGCAGTTTTATTCATTTCTGAAAACGATTGTTCTCTTGCAGGCATGGAAATCTGGATATGTTCCTAATCTAAAATCAATACGAAATACTTCAGTTGTTCAAATAGCTCTTAAACATATTTTAGTTTGATAGCTGATTGTATATTATGTTTGCTGCCTTTGTGCAAAAGCAGTATTTAATTGCAGAGTTTGCTTCATAATGAATATAGATGAAGACTGTTCTTTATGTTATCAATCTAAAAACCCTCATTCATATAATGCAGTTGATGTTAAGTTGCCACATTGCTTGGAATTTATTGCCACATTGCTTGACACATAGCTATCAACTAAAAGAATTCCTTGCAACTCAAGACTTATAACTTCCCATTTAGAAAATGACCTTACAAGTTAGTCAAATGACTGGATTAGCAAGGTTATAATGGTTCTGTGGAAAAGCAGCTGTTAATGGAAAGTTCTCAGTATTGGCATAGATCACTTCTTCTTTAATGGCTTCTCCTTCTCTGGCAGCTGGGCTAGATGATCATTGTAGGTCTCTTCCAACTGAAATTATTCTATTCTATTCTATTCTAATTGCTGCTGTTATTGTCTATGTAAGCAGTGCTTATAAATGATTATAATTGCTTTATAGTTCTTAGCCCCGTTCTCTTACTGTTATGATTAATTTTTGACTTTCCTAAAATTTAGGCAGAAGATATGGGAGGATTAATGTACTAATTCTTTTTTGTACTTTGTCTGTCTACTTTGTGTAAGTTGCTAATTGTAAATGACCACCACCCTTGGGGCATGAAAACAAATATCCTAATGTTCTCATGATGAAATACATTTTCTTTTGAAATCTCTGTGACCAGATTTGGTCCAGTTGATTTACATAATCTGCTTGCATAGTATTGTGAAGAAGAGTAAATTAGAACAGCTCGACTGCACCTTCCCTCATAGAGATCTTTCAGAGTGAAGAGGCCTGGATGAGTATGTTTTTTTGGGGTCATTTGGTCAACTGCCCACCTGTCCTGGACCACTTGCAAAATAGAGCACCTGAGCTTACCTTTTTAGCTTAAAGTTAATGACAAAGTCTCAGTATGAGTTCCTAGTTAAGTCTGGTTTTGTATCAGTTCTGTGTTTGTCAGAGAGGAGTTAAATCTGTCTGGAAGATTCTGTCTACAGAGAAGGATGGTTATCAGGCAAAAAAACCTCGCATTTATAAAAGGTTAAAAAGGTGGTACGTAACAGTGGACAGTCAAAGGTATTGCTGCTTTAGTGCACTTATCCTCATTTTATGTTTAATCCTGCTCTGTAAAATTCAGTTTAGAAAAGTTGGTCCTCTGACTCAAATTGCATACAGTCACATTTGTGATTATATTCTTGGCAGTACCAGGCACAACTACTACTTTGAAACTGTTTCCTGTTGTGATCTTCTTCCTTGCAGAGTGGTGTATGCTGATGCGTTACAACTTGCAGCTTGTGGTGTTTTATTGCTTAATTTAACTATGGCTTGCATTTCTTATGGTTTGGTTGGTTGGCAAAGCATGCAGAAATTCTGAGTCAGATACACCTATTTCTGGATGCCCAGTATAATTAGGTGCAGCCCTGGAGCAACACGTTTTGAGCAAATTTCCAGGCACACAAAATGCAGAAATACAAGGGATGGTTTAAAAATTGTTTGGAAAAAAATAACGCCATTTAACTTTGAATTGTGATTGTACTTATTCTCATGGGCCTCTTGGTAATAATGAGATTCTGGGTTTGGGGCGGGGGGGGGGGGGGGCTTTTTTTTTTTTTTTTTGTGCCTTTTTTTTTTTTTGTTTGTTTTTTGTTTTCCTTTTAATAATGATATCTTTGATACATATGACATATGCCAGATGGACATTCTTGGAAATGTAGGTGTCCTGTATAACCTCAGAGTGGCTATACAGAACCAGCATTGTCATTAAATTCCACAAATTACTTTTTTCTATAGGCCTATCCTGGGGCATTGCTGTTGAAAGTGAGTTTTATTTCTGTAGCTGGTGTAGTCTGGGTTGCATGACCAGCCTGCGAAGAAGTGCGCCAATTAGTGGTACTGCAGTTGGGTGCATGGTGCCGATGGAAAACAGGACTGAAACCATCAGCGTGTATTCCAGGGGACAAAGGAATTAGTCACCGCTGATAATTTCTGGCTCCTCACCATTGGCTTTGAATCTGTCACTAGGAGAAGGAAGCAGTTTGACTATAATTATCTTACTGAAAAAGAAAAGTTATCTGATGAATGTTTCCATATATTTGAAGACTGAGCTTCTATGGAACAAATAAGTGTTAACTGCATCAAACACGATTATGTGCTTAATTGCTTGTGTGTAAATAATGGAGTAAAATCCTTATGGGTAGTAATTGAGACACACCTGAGAGCAATTAAGTACAACAGTATATAATATTGGTTTCCTTGAAATACAAGAAATGTATTAATACTCATACCACAAAATTGCACACCCCTCCATGTACTGAAAATATTGACTCCTAAAAGAACCAGGTGGAATTTAAAGCCATAGGGGAATAATTCCATTTGTTATGCACTTTTATAAAGAAACCCAGAATCTACTTTTAGCGTTTCTTTACATTTCTCTTTTGAGGTCTGCCATTGTTTTATCTGCTTTGTTTGAGACGTGGTGTCCTGCATCATCTCTACCCTTGTCTGAGAGCAGGCATGGTTTCAAAATTTCATTATTTCAAATCTGAGTAGTCTGTCTTGAAGTCTGTAGTGATGTGAATGCTAGGTTTGGATCACTATGTTTTTATATTTGCAGTTAGTTAGGTTTTTTCCTTATTGTGTATCTTCATTTTTTTAAAAATATATGGTCTTTTGAGTCTTGTTTTTTTCCTCTACTAAAAATGCTTTCAGTGTGATTTTTTTTTCCTGTGAAACCTTACCATAAGATTAAAAATACTCCATTTAAAATATACATATTGCAAAATTGTATTAAATAGTTTAGACTATTCCATTTCTTTTATTTAAAATACATTTTATAATCCAGTTAAGTAGATAATAATGGTAAATACATTCCCTGAAATTCTAGTAAATAGCACGGACAACATCTTGAATTACCAAGAGAGGAAAAATGAAGTTATGTTGGAGATGCAAATAGTGGAAATATAAAGCCAAAGCTGAAATTTTAGGAAATTGCTGTGGTATTTCTGGTTTGTTCTTAAAAAGGGAGAAATAAATTTTTATAAAGAAACCGTTCTAAAACCCATACACAGTAATTCTTTAAAAATAATATTGATGTGAATGAACATTTATCCCTTGCTATGTAGCTTTTGAAACTTTGGCATTTCTTCTGTGTTTTAACCTTTCCCTTCCTTTCTGTGATGTTGTTTCTTTTCACCTAGCAGCCATACACTGGATAGATGCACCAGTGCAATGCGAGCATGTTTAACTGTTACTTAATGTATATGCTGGTTTATTCTTCATGTTAAATGCATGGCAGAAGTACCACCAAGTGAATCAGTTCCAACAAATTGCAGACCCACCTTAACGAGCATCCATGCAATGGACATAGAGCTTTTATACATCAATATATATGTATGTATGTATGTATGTACAAATGTATGCTGTTGAATGTAGCAGCTCCTGATCAAAAGGTGAAATGATGCAGGCTTTCCCCTTTCCATACCACTTAGGGCTGACGTGCGCCAGAGTTGACGAGCACCATCTGTCCTGTCTTGTACTTGGCCGTGAGCCTTTTCTGGGCATCAGGTGGTAGTTCTTTAGCCCTTACACATAGTCCATGGTTTTTTTGGTCCAAACCATCCAAAAGAATGAGAAAACTGTGTTGCAGCCCACCAGAATGGTGGTTTTTATAGCATGAAACTTAAATCTCATGTTTTATGACCTGTCAAGTAGCATATGAGCCAGATCTATGGCCACTTCATCAGTCTCATGTCCTTCTTCTAAAAAAGGAGAGGTAATGGGAGCAAACTGTCCCAGAACACAAAGAGCAAACCAGAGCCAGGGGCTGAACAGCTGAAGTGTTCAGGAGTGAGGTGCCCAAGACCTTCTGGCCACCTTCTCTTCAGCAGTACAAGCATACCCTGTAGCTCTTTTTGCACAGCCTCCCTGGGCCATAAGGTAGAAGGGGTGATTGTCAGTCAGAGCTGGTAGAAAATGTTCTTTGTCTTGTGAAAATGTGGGATTTAAAAAATTCCATCCCAAATTGCAGAGAAGGGTTGGCTTCCACTGTTTTCCAGATCAAATGTAAAAATATGTGTTAGATAATTACTGTGCTTCAGTGTTAACCACTTCATTTTTTTTTTTAAGGTATTGAGGTTCACTTCGCTAGGAGAACTTTTTCACCGGAATTCAAAATGCTCTGCAGACTCCTCAACATTCCTGCGAATGATGAAGAAAATCAATTATTTCCTTTGATGAAAGTTTAGATGCTTGTGAATGAGTATTTTTTTTTTTTTCAGAAGAAAGTTTTCCTAAAAATTCCCCATCAGCCATTTTCTCTTTTCTTCCCCTCTTTTCTTTGCAGATGACAAACCTGTGGAAAGGCAGTGAGACTCCCACTGGAGATTTCTTCCTGCATTTTTCATGAGGAATTCACAGAGGGAGGCTGATACTCTAAGAGATGAGTTTCTCTACTCTAGGTGGTGCGCTAGCAAGCACAGTCCAGTATGAAAAGTACAAAGTAGAGTTGGGGAGCTGAAGGAAAGGGTGGAGAAATAGGGTGGAAGTACTCCTGAATACTGGTTAAAAGCATTAGAAGCTGTTAAAAGAATTTGTCAACCTGACACCCAGCTTTAACCTTTAATCACCTACTTCTACCCTTCCAGAAAGGCAAAATAATGTGAAAAGGTTGGTGAGTCTGTCTGAGCTGGTTTCTGAAACTCAGTAAGCAAGGGCACTCTACTTTAAAACTGTAGGAGTTGTATGTGTAAGTGTATACTTCACCCTTTTTCAGAGTCAGACTTCTGTGTTCTTGGTACTACTTTCAGTTTGGATCTTAATGTTTGCCAGGGCTTCTGCTGTGAGGGGACCAAGCACCAGCAGTGCTCTGAGCAGAACTTAATAACCAGCATCTCGCCTAGCTGCAGCACGTAACCAGGCTTGCACTGCACATACACCAGAGAGACTCACTTTTGCCTTCACTCTTACCAAGGGCCCAGGTCTTATCCCTCATTACTGCAAACATAGCTCCGTGCTGTGGAACAATCAATATTTGCAAACTTTAGGGAGCCAGCTGCAGTGCCATCATGCTAGCTGTTCTGGGCTCTACTTTTTGTCCCACTAGAGATGCAGACATCCCAGAAGGATCCAACTAAAATGTTAGCCTTCCATACTTTGTGTTGGAAGGGACGTTTAAAGGTCATTTAGTCCAAGCCCCCTGCAATGAGCAGGGACATTTTCACCTAGATCAGGCTGCTCAGAGTCCCATCCAACCTGACCTGGAATGTTTCCAGGGACGGAGCATCTTCCACCTCTCTGGGCAACCTATATATTATTTGCTTACTTTTATCTGAAGCCTCATATGTCTAAATAATGTTTTAGAAATTTATTATATCCCCTAGCACACACTAAAAAAAGGTGAGTGCCTCCCTTCATATGTATTTTTCACATATATTTAATTATAATTTTTCTACATTGATATATGTATTTTTAAAGACTTCTAATCAAAGCAAGTAGTTCAGATACCAAATGCAACATTTCTGGACTTTGTATCAATGTACGAAATGTTTGGATGATAAATAATGAGTGTAGCAGTATTTCTGTCTTTAGTAGTATAATGGTATTTTTAACCTGTTTATCTGTGCCTGAAATACTTTTAAGATAAAGAAGTCTTTTTGTTATGTGACTAATCAGAGGATAATTCAAAGCAAAGTTGCTGTTACAAGCTAGAAATATTCTTCAGGTTGTTTAACATTTCACAAGTCCTTGTTGAGAGAATGCAAATGAAGCAAGCCAGTAAGGGAAGACAAGTTAATGTTACACTCTGGTGTCGCTTCTTTTAGATTTGGCTTAAGGCATAAAATAACAGCTTGAGAACCCAGTGCAACAACCACTAACTTTTATGATTCATTTAAAGTAGTCACATTTTTAAGCATGAAGGAGCTTTTGTAAGCTATGCTCTTGATATAAAAAAAATATTCATAGGAAAATTCACCCTTAAATGTGTGTATGTTTTTCTGCCAGGTGCTGCTGTAACAGGAGCGGGGATTTCTTGGGTCAGGAAAACAGCCTAAAAGCTGTAGGGTTTTTTTATGTTATGTTATACCAATTAAGTGTCATTCAGTATTGAGTTCTGGGAAAATAATATGTTTGTTTGGCAACTTCTGTTGTTCCTAACTGTACTAATCTCAGTTAATAGATGCTCCTAGAGGAGAACCACAAGGAAGTACCACAGGAACCTGTTGATTGTGCTGCAGTTCTAGCTGCAAGGGAGGCAGATGGCTGACGACTCCCCGTACAGCTTTGCTTCACACTCCTGCCCACCAGTGTGTCCTGCTGTCTGCATGCTTCCTCAGGTCCCTGCGCCTCCAGCTTGCCATCTTCCATCTGTATTTCCTTGGTGGACCTCACTGCAGCTGGTTAAACAGTAGACAAGCTGAAGTGAAGCCTAGTGAGCAGATGCATCCATGAGTTTGGTAGGTGGGGATTTGGAGATCCTACCACATTCCCATGTACTTTTTAAAAATTAAATAATTTAGGAAAGATTCTGCACTTAATATTTTCCCTGAGTAAATTCAGAATTGGAAAATATTTAATTTTTTTTAAAAAATTTCTGTGGGAATTTTTATGTCCAGTCCAGATCTTGAATATTTTGTAGTTTAAATAAACATTTAAATGTTTTGATTGAAATGAAAATATGCAACATGCTGGAAACAGATTGACCCGGACCATTTCCATAGTTTCTATGTTTGGTCTGTGGGGAATGTTCATTATGGAGTTGCTAGGAACTCCTTGATAACCTTCTGCCCAAAGCTTCAGGGTGAAAACAATAAAAAGGTATCTGATACCCTGCAGCATGACTCTTCCCTTCCTCCTCCTGGTGTCTCAATGATCCCAACTCTCTTACAAAAGTAGGGGCAATGGGGCACGACTGACAACTCTAGGGTGTGTGTTTTTGAAAGTTAAGATTAGAAGCTGGTGCTAGATATCACCATTGCTGGTTTTGGACTACAACGTGGACTGCACAGGCTAGTTTTTGTAACATGCGAGGCACACAGAATGTGTTGAAGTTCAGTGGCAGTGAGTTGTTGAGGCCTCTGAAGTTCCTGGAAGTGACAGGCAACCGCAGAGCAAACCCTCTTGCTGGGCTTGGCAGGATGTGGGCATTGCGGGGCGCTTGCTCGTCACCAAACAGGTGTTTCTGCTGTGACTTTTGCTGACATTGAAAAGCAGTTATTGCTGCACATTTTGCAAAGGTATTTGGCAGCCACACAACTTGCCTCATGTTTATTGACTGATTCCAAGACAATATTGGTTACTCTGTTCTCGAAGTCCTGATCCTTGCATATAAAGTTAGCAATTAAAAAAAAAAATGCAAGAGATGCCGGGTGACTGGAGAATTACTGTAATCTTTATTAACGGGTGGCCCCATAAGCAGCAGAATTAATAAAGCCTGGAATTACATTTCTGGATTTATTTCCTGTTTCGGTGCCTTAAGGTGATCAGAGGTCAGTCTGATGCTTTTCCTTCAGCTGTGGCATGTTGCAGGTTTCTCTCCTGTGCAGTTCTGACGTGCGGTGAGACCTGTGTCACATGCTGCACCTTTTCTTTGGCACAGGATTTGCACATCATTTCTTTCCTCTGCCAGGTCATTTGTTTTCATTAAATATCTAAGAATGAAACATTTTTCTGAATTTCCCCCTCTGTCAAGTCTGATTGAAATCAGCTAGTGGGTTGAAAAGTTGATTCACGTTGATGGGAGGCTGGAGTGGACAAACATGATCAGGTGGCAATCAAGCCACCTGATTGCAGAAGTCTTGTTTCTGTAATAACCCTGCTCCAATCCCACTGCTGGCCTGTCCATTACCAGAGAGGACTTAATTGACAGTATTTGCAGAAGCATACTGTAACAGTTCAAGGGTACGTGGCATTTTTTGAGAATATGCTTAGTTTGTCCAAGGACAACTGACTTTATGGAGTGGCAATGGTAGCACGGATTCTCTAGTCCCATAAACATTCATTGTGCTTTGCAAGGAAGAGATGAGTCTTCTGTCTCACAAGTTTACCTAAATAAAATGCAAATCACAACATCTTAAAATTGATTTGTCACTTCGGTTTCACCTAAGATCTTTCTACAGTGAACAAGAACAGCATTCCTGTTGAATGAGAGTTTCCTGGAAAGATAAATCTTAGGTCCCCCCACGCCTGTTGCTTAATCTCTGTGGGCAAAAAAGGTGATGAATATGAAGATGAGAAATCACACCCTTTTACCAGCCTGGAGAGATGTTGATGTTAAGCAACGATAGTGCTTTCTGCATAGTTGCCAGCATTTAGAAGTGTTATCCAAAGAAAACTCTGTAAAGAAGCTGGGTGCCCGCTGAGCTGCAAGGAGTGAATAAACAGAGAGAGGTTGCCAAGAAAGCAGAGTACAGGGCACTGCTTGGACCAGACCAGGTCTGTGGGGTGGATGGAGGAGCCATAGGGGAAAAGGGCATTGTGCCTTTGAAAGCTTCGAGAAATGCTCTCAGTCCTTAGGGAGCTGATGCAACCCTGCTGTGGGAAGTACATTAAATTAGATTGGATGAATATTTGAGACTGTATGGAAAACAGAAAAAATGCTAAATATACTCAGTATTTTGTACAGTAAAAGAGCACTTGCATGCTTTTCTTTTCTACCCCTTTGTCTTTCACAGCAAAAGCATAAGCATCTTTTTTTGTTACTGAATAGTATCTTCTTTTTATTGATTTGGAAAATGAGTCTTGGATGGAGACTTTCCCTTGGGTAACTGTTCTGTAGTTTAGTTATTAGTGTTTGAACTCTGATGAATAAATAGGTTTTGGAGTAAATGTTTTTAGTTTTAAATCAGCATGTTTTAATATCAAGTGGTTTAGAGTGACTTTGCTACACAGACAATTCAATATCATGTTTCAGGAGAATAACATGTAGTCATATCACTTGACTTAACTTTTCATCGAGGCTGTACACATTGTTAATACAATGTAATTCAAAATAGTGGTGGCCAAGAAGGTTCCATCCAAAGTGGCTTTGTTTTTCGTCTCATGGCTTTCAGGAGAATGATGATTTTAAGCTCTCTTATTTTCTACTGCTGATTTGTAGCTGTAAATGAGAAATATTTTTTCTCGTGTGGTTTTTGTTGGGTTTTTTTTTGATTGTGGGGTTTTGTTGTTTTTTTGGGGTTTTTTTGGTTTTTTTGGGTTTTTTTCCCAGCTTCAGCTCCAGAAGATTGAAAACTAAACTCTCGGTTAGGTTGTACAAAACTAGTGACAGCTTTACAAAAATATGTAAAAAGCAATGGATGGGATTAAAATCACTGAAATAAAAGGCACACATCAATAATCCAGAATGACCAAATGCCTTAGAAACAACATACTTAATGTTAAATACACAGTCTAGCTGATTAGCAGGAACGGAGATTGAGTGTACGTGAGCATACACCCTGTATATGTGTATAAACTAGTTCAATTCTAAACTTGGCAGGTGTTATGAGCATCAAACTTGGCTGGCATAAATCACATACCTGAAGTTGAAAAAGCAGCAGTATTTTTGCTGTATTCCACTCTGTGTGTTTGAATGCCATTGCATTTATGTGTCCTGAATGCTGTGGAAACTGGCAACACGAGATGCATTACTCTTCAGGGTGCCTTGTTTGAATGTCACCTATTCAATGGCTAAAGATTGTCTGTGTCAAAAGAATTATGCGATAGCTCTTTCTGGGCATGTGTCTACATCACAAAACAATCCATTTGATATGGCACTAGTGGGCAGGACGGTTAAAAGCTCTAAGCAGAGAGGTTAAGAACTAAGTTATATGAAAGCTAAAATGCCATTTTGTTCAAGAAAAGGTCAGTGAAAAGCTTGGATGGAAAGGAGGCTCTTGGTTTTGTTTGTTTTTTTTTTTCCTGACTAAAGAAAGAAAATCACTGCCTGTCTGAAATGAAGAAGAAAAACAAGCAACCAAGAACAAATGACTATCATTCCTTTTTATTCTACATATACTTTCCTTGTCTTTTTTATAAGACAATATTGACATTTTAACAAGCCAGTTAGCAGCATTTTAGAGACACTAAAGAAAAAAAATTAATGACGGAGCATCCATTGTTTAATCAAGAATTATTTGCCAGGTACTGATGATTTTTGAAGGACAAAGCCAGTTTCTGAAAAACTTTATCAGTAAACGTGCAAGAAGTTAAAGTCTGTGTTCCTTTTAGGATTCTAAGATTTGTAGAGTTGTAAACATTCTAGCAAAATTGCAGAACACCAACAGAATCCTATTAAAAATATTATTATAAAGTTCTTCATAAAAACTTTTTTCCTATTTATGTTTTTATTGGCTCTCTGTAGGATATGGGTTCATAACCCAGTCATAATCAGTTCCACTCTGAAATTAGAAATGGGAATGAAGCCACTTTTCCACAAGTTAGAGAGTAAACGCTATTTTTGTGCCAGCAAAAGTGGAATTAATAATGGTTCTTCCTAAAGACATGAAGTACAAGAGGTGATGTATAAAAATGGTTATCTTGATGAAATGTGACAGGAAAAGTCATTAAAAATATGTTGTGAATGAATGCAATTAGTTTCAATCTACACCTGTAAAGTAAAAAAATTAGCATTTTGCCAATTTATTTTAAATTATTTTAAATAATGTAAACATATGCCAATATAATTTATATTGTCAGTTAACATTTTAAATGTTTCTGCCTCTAGAATTTCCAGGGAATATTTAATGTTTGTGGACTTTTAAAGCAATTTAAGCTGAAAACAAATACGTAGAATTGTGGAGCAGCCTTTAATTGTTTCTTAGAATTCATGTTTTTTTTCTTCTTGGAATAAAAAACTGGAATTTAAGGGAACTGGAAAACCAGACAGAGAAGAGAATTCCTATTTTAACATGCCAAAATATGATTTTATGGGTGTGCCTAGTTTTGTTAGGATAAGCTGTATTTGTGTATTCAGGTTCTATTCAGGTTCCTCATGTACACAATACGGACAGAAATACTCCAGTCTGGTTGTGTTGTAGAGAGGGAAGTGATGAGACATTTGAAACAAGTTGTTTTATTTTAGCTGCAATGCGTGCTGAAAATGAAAGACAAAGTCTAATTAGTGTATGAATTTCTGAGCATTACTCAGCAGGGAGATAATGCTGTGTGGAGGACCTTTCTAGTAGGTTTTTTGCAAGCTTGCTGCCCCAACGTGCCAGTTATTGAGGAAGGGGTATGGTGTTGCCCTGGCCTGGGACGTTATTATCTGTTGTTTCCCTTGGAGCCCCCGTGGCAACAAGACACCATTGAAGAAGTCAAGGTCAAGAGATGGTACTTTGTACACCATAAAAGATGAAGGAAGTCGTTCCTGTCTCCAGAGAGCTATCTGAGATTCATGGGTGTCTCAGCTGGCCAGAGTGTTGAGGGACTCAAAATCCAGTGACAGGACAGAAAATGAGCTTCCCTAAGGTTAAACTCTTGCAATTTTCACTCATTTGTAGAAGGATAATTGCTGTGGAAGCCTGAGGAAGAAGTGATATCCAGATTTTCATCTATGACAGGTAATGCTAGTAGATTGAAGAAACCATTTTCTCTCAAGCATCTCATGGTAATTCGATCCTTAAGACAATAGTGTGATTTAAACTAAGTTTTTTAACTAAATCATATATGCTGAGATACTTCCAATCCTTATGTCTTTAATATCTCAAAAGTGTATACCAGAACCAAAATAACAGTTTAGGTAGTCTTGTTTATGGCATGTTCATCAGTGGGGATTATGGAGATTATGATTTAAAAATTGTAAACAGAAGAAAATGGACAGACTGTTGCATAGTGCTTGGATAGAATTTATGTGTCTTTGGGGCGTAGATCCCAGACAGATGCAAAAGGATCCATTCAAAGTCTAGTGCTAGTTAATAATTCATATATTATATTAACAAAAAGTCATGTTAGGTGATGTCAGAGGTAAAATTGTGCTTCGTGACATACTGCATTTTGCAGTAACCAAGATATGCTCACATTGGCTGTGTAACAGACTTTCAGTTTTATTTCTCTTGGCTGCTCTGGTCCTTTGGAAAATTTGATCAAAGAATTTATTTCAGAATAGTCAACAAAACCCCAGGAGCTGAGATGAACTGTGAGTCTTTACTAGGTAACGGCTAAAGCCTTTTAAAGAAGGTTTGAACTGAGATTGCAGATGTCTCAAAGCTCCAAGCATGCCGCACGTGAAAAAAACAATAAGGAAAAGAAGATGAGTTTGATTAAAAACACAGTGCTTGTTGCAATTATAACAGTTGAAGTACCAGAACAGTGGATATTTGAGACAGTAGTGTGTTTTTGGTAGACATGCTGGATTCAGATAAAATTGTTCATTGACAACCAGCAAATAGGCAGAACGGTGTTGTGCAAGATGCTTTGGCTTGGTTTTCTCTCACTCCTGTATCGACAGAAAGTGATGATCTGCATGGCACGGTGCAGCGTGATGCACCTCACCTTCCTTGCTTGCAGGTGGGATCTCTTCCTTCTACCTCTCCTAACCAGGTGCATTTCACAATAATGTTGCTTACCGAAGACAGTAAAGTCAGTTCACCTCACTAACATTTGAGACCTTTTTGAGTATGTTCTGCTTTTAGTCATAGTGTGAATTTTCATATATTCTAGGCATTTTCTCTTTTGAAGCATTTTGTATACACCTTGTACTAAAGCACTAGCTGTTTTCTCACTCAGAAAGCCATGTCTTGAGTTTTGTACTTCTCAGCAGGGACCACTGTGACTCCATACATTTTTTTTTCAACACTCATTCATATTTGCAACCCTGGATTTTTATACCCTCCACATTTTTTCTGTAGGCAGGTCTCAATCCCGTCACTTCTTCCCCCCTTTTCACTGCCTGTTTATGCCGTTCAGCCTTTCTGTTTTCTTTCCTTTCTTGTATTCACAAAGGGCATTTATTTTTCCTCAAAATGGCTCTCATCTTTTTCTTTCCATCCTTATTTTCAGGGTATCTTAGCATCAGCAGACAGCTGAGGAAAAGCTCATGAGCCCCCCAGAGGACCCTGGAGCAGAGGGTTTATCCTTGCACAAAGTGGACTTAAAGTCTTGCTTTAAAATGGGTATCTACTATGAGTCGCAACATGCTCAATGGTCCATTTATATTCCTTGGAAAGACAGGCATATAACTTGACTACTGCCTTGATGATTAGCAGACAAAGCATGCAGAGCGTGTTGCTAGATAACAGCGTAAAGGTCAGGCAAACTCAGCTGGTCCATCACCAAGAAAACAGAGATGGTTGCTTTCAAAGACTGTGGTGACTTACAGTCCTTCCCCTTCATCTCCTTTATACTGTGTGGTTGGGTTAGCACTTCTCCCTAGCTCGTTAAGTGTAATGGCATTTAGCAATAATTGGAATCAGTGACTGTTGATGTAAGGGAGATGTTAGCGGTACTGAAAGCACGGCCACCAGTCCTGTACTTCTGGCAGCACGTTTGTTCAGCAATGTTGAACCCTGTCTCAAAAAACAACACAAGAGCTTTGAAGTGCATCCTGCTAATGTGTTTAATATCTGCTAAATTAAAACTTGATATTCTGTTTTGAATAATCAAATGGCACAAATTGGCAAGTGATTTAAAACCAGACCTTCCTGTGTTGTGTGTTTCTTCAGTATTACTGAAACAACCTCTTTCCAGAATAAGGAAGCTGTCATTGATTAAATATGACATGCTAGGGCATTTAGAAAAACAAATTGGAGCCACATGTGTCATCCATGAAGAGAGAATTTGTTGTCTGTGTTGGCCCAGCTGTGGTGGGCATGTAGGTGCTCACTTCGTTTTTCTACACCTTGAAGCTCTTGTCTTCAGTCTGTTGCTTAGCCCACTCTGTCTACCTTGTCAGCAAGTTGTCAAGGTAGCATCCAAGGATTGAGCTTTCAATCTATTTCCAAAATAAAGAAAGATATGAACTACTAAAAGCTGTCACTGTGCATTCGAAGTGCAGTCTGTGTGTGCTAGGACAGCTAAACTCAAGTTGAGTTCTCTGAGACAAGGTATTTATCCACCTTTTGTCCTCGCAGATCACATTGTACAAGTCTGAACAGGAAAAATGAGTCAAGGCCATGTGAAATAAAAACAGAAATTCCTGGTACTTGCCATGTAGTTATGAGGAATATCCAGCAAAGTGGAACATTTGCATCATCTAAGTTATATACAGATCACCTGTGTTCACAATAGAAAATCATGTAGTTGCATGCAAAAGCTATAATGAAAGAAAACAAATGACAGTGCACACACATTTTGTGTCCTCGGAAGAAACAGCAGGGCTGAACTGTGTAAATGTTAATCATGCCATTTACCCCATGCCAAAAGGTTTTGGATCCTGGGGTGATTAAGAATATGAAAGAACATGTTCAAATTACAGTAGAATTTGTATACTGACATTAGTTAAAAATTAGTGCTACCTGTCACATAAATACTTGAGACAGTAAATGCAGACTGTAAGGTTGGAAAAATATCTTTCTCTAGAAAACTGCTTTCAATAATAACACACAGTGAGACTAATATAATGTTCCTAAAGATAGATATATTTTAATTGAAAACATTGTTCTCCTTGTTTCCTATACCATCAATGTCACGGTGAAAAAGTACATTTTTCCTCAGCGTTATACTCTTTTCAGCTTGAAATCATCATACAAAAATAAATCATCATAGCCAGATTATTAAGATATTTTTTCTTTCAACAGGTGGAAGATGAGGTTAAACAAACAGCAAGTTTTAATGCAAATTTTAATGAGGATTCTTGAAACTGTTGGTGTAGAGTATCTGTGTGTTCCCTGAATTTTTAAGAAATAATTGTAGAATATTAATCTCCTTGTCCCTTTGAAAATGGGGATTGTATTTTATACCTTTTTAAAAATAGAGTTAGATGCTTGTTAAATCACTTCTAGTTAATCCCAGTTACCTTTCCACCAGTAGCCGTTGCCACCAGTCCTACCATTAGCATTTCCTGTATGGAACTGGGTTTAGTTCTTGGTCAGTGTAGAACACCAAATGAATTTAAGTAGGTGCAAATCATAGCAAAAGATCTCTGAATCTGCAGATAATCTTCCAAATGTGTTAGAGGTCAGTGGTGGATGCATATTTGAAGTTGGTGCTGCTGAGAGGAGAGTTTGGGTTCTTCATTGATACTGTAACTTTTTAACATATACAGGCTCAGGTTTAAAGGTTGGGTGTTCAGTATAATCACTTGTCTTTTCTTTCCTCTTGGATTAGAGCTGTACCATTAAATTGTCTACTTCTGTAGTTTAACAAGATGTATTGGGAAGATTTTGCTATTAAAGACTGAACTGAGAGCCATATCATGAAAAGGCAACATATTAATCTGTGAAGAGTACAAAAGTACCGACTGCTATCTGACGACTAGGAATTTTAAACATCAGTAGATGATGGTTTTGAGTATCATTGGAGCTGGATGTTTTCAGATTGAGAGGACTGGTACTGTGCTGATAGCTTTAGAGATGATGTCTATGCAAAACCTGTATATACTGTATGATCTACAGACATGAATTAATAAAATTAGAAGACTATTATATACATGTTCTAGTGATACAGGTTTAGAACCAACTGTAAGTAACTAGAAGTGTGAAATGGTAGCCTGTCTCTGTGTTCTGCTCTGTCAGTTTACCTTGCTGCTTAGTGTGGAAACTTTCCTGCCTGCTGTGTTCTACAGAATGGAAACAAAATCAGGATAAATCTCTGGTCTAGAAATCCAGAGAGTCTCATTTTCTTTTGTTGTTCCTGTTTATCTTGTCACTTAAGTCTTACTCTGTGTTTGTGCGTGGGGGTGCTCATGCACACACGTCTGCTTCTTTTTCTGTATTTTCAGGGTGGATTTGTAGCACTTGTTATAGTGCAGCCTTTGTGAAAGCTTTCTTTAATTGTGTCTAAACCCCCCACAAATGTGTGTTCCTTGTTTTACAAGCTACCACTTAGGAAATATGAACTATTTTAAAATGATAAAATCTTTTGAATGGTAGGAAAAAGATGCAAGGAAATAAATTCCTAGTTCTTATTATCAGCTTGCCATGCTGAAGGTGTCTTCTTTTGAGACTGGTGACCTGAAGAGAAAATAAAATAGTATGGATTCTCACCAAAGAGGGTCACTGGGCTATTCTAGTTTAGCAGATAATTTCATAACATGAGGAAAAACATTCTAAAGGACAAAAACATCTCTGAACTCACAGAAATACACCTACTAGTTCAGTATCCTATTGCAAATTTTAGTTCAGGTTTCTTCTGTATTTTATAATTTATTTTTTTTTTTTTCAGCTAACAGACATTTTGTGGTAGTGTTTACACTCTGTTGTACTTCTGCTACTTCTGGTGTACTTCCTACACCTTGCTTTATGTTTCTGCTAAAACAAAGGGCAGAATGACTTTTTCTGGGTTATTATGAAAAGAAGGTGTTACATGTTATAAAACCTGACAGCAATTGTTTGGTAAAGTACAGTACGTTTTCTTAAGGAGCAATAAAATATAACATTCGCAACCACGGAAATAATACTTAGTGATAATATTTTAAGAGAACTGTCTTGTGGTTCACTTCCCCTAAGCAGGCTTTGCTTGTTTTGTTTCTGCTTCCTTACATACATGAAGTGTAGATGAAACAGGTCTTTTCTGCCTGACCAGGGTGATTTCCTAGTCCTGATACATGATCTACAAATACACTTTTTTTTTTTTTTTGCATTTCTTGAATGCACTCTGAACACTGTGGCAGCCTCAGAATAGACCTGAATTTCCCCTGAAAGCAGCAGTCCCTGAGTCATCACATCAGTAATGCAGTCTCAGTGTCAATAGCAAGCTATCTCCTCCATTTCCCGCAAGAGCAGTAACTTGCAGTTTGGTTCCCAAACACAAAGGGTGCCAGGGCCCGGCTCTGCCACCGATAGCTCCCTCTGTCCTCCTTCGCAGCTCCCAGTGCCATTTTGCCTGTCCTGTAGTTAAACCCTTTTCTTGTCTTGTGGACCCAGCTTTCACCCGGTGGGCATGTGGAGCTTGCCAAACTAACAGTTCTCTATGGACACCAGTGGGAGAGCTCCCAAAACAGCTGAGGATATTGCTGGCGTGTATTTTTAAGGTCTTTTGGGCTTTTGGTGAAGTTGTCCTTCTAGGCTTCTTGGATGTATGCTGAGTTAGGACCTAATTAAACTCTGCATTGTTCCACTGCTCTTTTCCTTTTTGATATTTCAAAATAAACCACAAGCAAATGCTGACATTTGAGTTCTCCCTCAGCTCTGCAGCTGGAGAGTAAAGCGCTGCCTTTACTTGCAAGTGAAACTTGGAAGAAGAGTTGTGGAAACAGGACTCATGGCAAACTTTTGCTGTACTGTGTCTCCCTAAATGACAGGCAACAAGAGGTAGGTAGCCAGAAAATGTGTACAGACTTCAGGCGTTTTGAGAATGACATTTCAAAAAAAGAAAGATAAACTTGACACTGGAGACAAGGGTATGTGGCACTTGCCTGGCGTTTTCATTTGATGAGTTGAAGTCAACACGTTACAGCCTGCAACTTGAGGGATCTAACCGTCTGTACACTCATGTTTCTATAGGTTGCATCTGGAACCTAAAAGACATAATGGGAGGACCAGTGAGACTTAAGGATGTTGTTTAACATTTTGATTTGCAAAGCAAACTTTGGGCATTACATCCTGCAGTCACGTGTACAGGTTTTATTTCAGCAGTGATCCACACCTGCTTTGAAAAATCTTTGAAATTCAAAGTACTGTGTAATTGCCAGGTTAGGGATATATTTGCTGTTGTAGAAAAAAAACAAACCCATGAATGAAAGGTTTGTGCAAAGTTTTTTCGATTTATTATTAATACTTGAGCTACATCATGGGTTTTTCACTGTGAAAGCTTTATTACATACTTTGTTAGAAAAGGCTTTTTACTCCTAATGACTTAAACCTTGTAGTCCCCAGTTCATACAAGAAGTTCTACCCAAATTGGAGACTAGAAGTAAGGATGCTCCTGTGAGTTTGGATCTGCAGAACTGAGCTTTAATCATTTGCAATCTGTAGCTTTGAGGAGTTTTTCAGCTTACTCAGGTTTTCGTGAAGAACTGTGGTTTCCTTGTGGTGCACATTTGTCTTCTTTATTGATGAATAGACACATATTCTGGATTTTTGGCTTGCTGCAGATTTCTGACTTATGGGAATTATTTTTAGAAAGAAGATTAATATTTCGTGGTTCAGTGAAAGTAAATAGGCTGAGGTTCTCAAAAGTGAAGTTATATCGAAAATGAGATAAATGCTATAGTTAAACAAAAGTTAAATCTTTGATGTCATGCTTGCACAGAACATCTGCAATCGCAGTGCCACTTGGAAAGCTTTGCTGAGAGATAGGTAATAAGTTGAAAGCTTAGGACAAGTGGCTTGAAAGCTTAGGCTTTCTGTATGATGCACTGGGAAAAGCTTGGGAAAAGCTGAGTGGGCTGAGATGTTTTTTTGAGAAAAAGGCTTCTCATATATATGATGTGGCAAAACTATGAGAAAGATGCTTAATGTCACTTTATATTTTATGTGCTTTTCTTTGGAGTTACTTATTTTCATTCTCTCATTGTCGCAGAGATATATGGAGTGGGGGGAGACATAAATGTTCTCAGGACTGGAGATGCCTGTGAATTATGATAATGTGTGAACAGTCCTGAACACTTCACTGTCTGTTTCTGTATTCAGAAATTATGAATTCATATGTGCGTTATTGTACATATGGCTCAGTTGTAGTGCAGCCTGAACTTAAGGGCAATGAATGCTCTTTCTCTGGCTAAAGATTGAGCTGGTATGATTGCCTGCTCTCAGATTTGCCTGATGTTTCTCAACCATGTCTCAAGGATCTGTTTTCATTCACATTTTTTAGATGTGGGCCATGCTAGCCGAGATTTTTTTTCTAGCCACATGTTTCCTTTAACCTGAATTATTCTGAAAAACATAACTTAAAACATTCCAGCATACTTAAAAAAAATAGAAAGGAAAAAGAAGGAAACACAGATGTTTTTGTTTACATTTAGCTACCAAAAATAAATGAAAACAATTAACCAGAAAAGAAGCTGTTGGAGTTGCTTTAGAGCACAGATTTGCAGTTGTAAATGGAACGGACCCTGTGGATATCTGCTGGCGTTTGGTGACATTGGAAGCCTTTGAAAAGCAGCTTAGAAAGTTACAGGTCAATTCTGCTGGGTTAGTGGCTCTGGGATGTGTTGGCCGGGGCGAAAGAGGGCTTTCCGGAGCCGTGAGGGGCTCAGGGAGCTGGGAGTGAGCCCCAGGTGTCCCTGGTGTTTGCCATGGTGGCTGGATGCCAGCTCCGGTGGAGGAGCAGGGCTTGGACATCAGCATCAGGGCTTGTGGAGCAAAGGGCCAGACCGGATATATGAGCAAGGTTTCCTTTCCCTGTCCCTTTTGTGAAGGTCCTTCTGCCTTTCCGTAGGCTGGAACTCATGAATACCTTGCCTTTAGACATTTGCTTTGCAGCTAGGACAGAGCTGTGAAATGATGTTCATGCCTGGAGTTCTCTCACTAAAATTAATTACCAAAGCTATTATTTTTTTTTGGTCAGTCATGAGGTAATCAAAGAAAAAAGGTCTAACCTGGCCATAGACCTTTGTGTTGTGTAAGGGTAGAGGTGATGTCAATGGCATTTGTACGTGTCTACCTTGGCTTGGTTTCTTCATTAATTAATAGTGCAGTGGTGTTATGAGGTTGGCTGGATTTCTTTCCCTTTCCTGCACTTCCTCTGGCATGAGAGCTTTTTCCTTCATGTTTCTTAGGGCAAGATGTTGCATTTTCTTCAAATCTTGAGTCTGTAGCAGGGTCCAGGTTGATGTATTTAACTGAATTTTGAGCCTCTGCCTTTCCTCCCCTGGGTACATGTGTCGCATGATACTGGCCCTCTTGAAACAAGTTTATGTGACAAAATAATTTCAATCGATCAATGATTTAAACAAATAATTTTAAACCAATCAGCATACATTTCACATACTTAATTCCCATCTAAGTTAGACCATGCCCTAATTAAGATAAATTGGCTTTTCTCTTTGTCTACAGGAATTAGACTGAGTGAGGTTTTGTTCTCCCTAGCAAAACCTGGATGCGTGGCTGTTTCCGTCCAGTCCGACTGACCCTGCTCAAGCTGATTGATTTCTGTTTCCCACCAGGGCATTGTAATAGCAAGAAGGAGGCTTCTTCTGACCTGACCTGACAAGAGGCTGAGGATTAACCACTTCAGTGCTGGCAGAAGGGGCCTCGCTACGTCTTTCGCTGGGCAGGGGTACCTGCAGTGCTGTGGGGAAATACTGATGGGGTGACAGATCCAGAGGCAGCATTAGGAATTACTGAGGAGAATGCACTCGTTCATGACACGGCAGTGTATGGAGTTTTGGAAAAGGCACATCTTAAATTTTATTATTAATATTAAATTTTATTTAAGATTATCCTATGGGTCTACTTGGTCATGCAGGCGATGTGAGGAAAGCCGCCTGCTTCTGAACAAGGTGATGCAGCTGTTTTCTCCCTGCTGCCTTGCTTGCTAGTGTGCATAACCATACAAGGTGTGGTGAATTATGCTTATCCTCATCCCTACGTTGCTGAGGGAGAAGGAAGCCTGTTCACTTGCTTTAATACATGTCTGCTTTCATCCTTTTCCTCATTTTGCCATTTACTCTTGCCAAAAGGAGAGGATGAGACTGCAGAGTTGGAAGAGATTTGGGTCACTGTGGCTGTGTTTGCAGCATATTGGGTAGTTAATGGGTAAGAATTAATTCTGATTGCCTCCTTTCCAGCTGCCTGCTGGCTTGAATCTCATTTCCCCTTACCTTTCACATCAGTCCTTCTTTTATTTTCTTTTTTTCCTTCCCTTGACCTTCAGGAAGATGCTTCCTAAATGAATATTTAAACAGGCCCATTGCGGATATGTGAGTGAACTTAGACACTGTCAAGGGAAATCATTGACTGGTTAAACTGGTACCCAGAGAACACTCAGGGAGCTTTCTTCCTCCTAAGGCACCTGTTAGGGTTCTTCTCACTTGATGCTGCTGCTGATCAAGCAGAAATGCACCTCCTGTATAACAGGCATTAACGTCATTGCTTACCTTTATGGCTAGGTTTACATAACAATTGTTCCCTAAAAACTTTGACCCCTAATAAGACATGCACACCATAAATTTTAAGCATGATAAAATTGAAGATCCTGTGTTAAAATTAGCCAAGAATATGTTGAACAAAGCCACCCCAAAGAAATGTGATGCTTGCAGTTGGCTCACATTTTCAATAACATACTTAGAATTGCCAGAACATTAGCATACTTGTAAAATTTGAGGTTAACAGTGTTTGTGAGAATTTGTATTGCTTTGCATCAGTTGCCAAGGTGGAGCACACAAACATTATTATAAATAAACAATTTTGCATGCCACTGGGAATTTTATGAAAATCTTTTATCAACTCCTGTTTACACATGTAAATTGTATTTCTTTCTTATGCGCACGTGAAATATGACCTTGGTATTGCATCCTTTTATTGCACATCTTCAAGCTCTTCAATATGTTTGGAGAGTAGATGTTTTCAGAAAAGACAGATATATTTAAACAATAACAATAAAGATTTCAGTGCGAAACATTGCTGTTTCTCAGTTTTTACCACCAAAGCGCACAGTCTAAAAATAAAATTGCTGGCACATACTTAACTACAATAGCATAAGGAAGTGTCTCCAGAATAAATAAATAAACCAGCCTTTAGCTAAAGCACTGGAGTAAAATGAATGTGTAATTCATCTGGGAAGCCACATATTTGGAAGGTGGTATGCTATAGTTTATCAAGACAAAACATTTTGCTGAATGTTGCTTGGAACTGCTCTGGAAATCCTTATGATTCCATCTTTTCCACTGCACAGAGGCCATTAAAACTAAATTACTTGGAAAAACAGTAGCCACTAAATTATGGATGTGTTAGCACCTAAACATGCAGTAGTAAAGAATCCTAAATTTGTAAACAAAGTAATAATTTTTAAAACAAAAATTAAAATTAACTGTGAGATACTTTATATACTAGGATGTCTCAGAGTAACCATGACAACAGTCTGGGCTTCATGTTCGTTTACTGTATCTGAGCATGTGCATTTTTTTCATAACTGAAAAAAGGGGTGTGAGGGACTACTGTACATGCACTGGGAAAAATAACTATGCTCTTGTTAACTTAGAAGTAGGAAAAGAGGTATTTCACTGTGCGTATGTACCTATGCTTATCAACTATTTCTTAGCTGTAGTGTCATATCCCACTGACAAACTACAAAATGTATATTTTCTTGATATCATTAGATGTTATATCAAATATTTTTAGAACTGGAGTTTTTCTTTCAATTCCACAATGTCATGACCAACAAACTATATATGTATAAATGTTGGGTTTTTAATACAAAAAAATTGATATGGGTTGTGTTTTACTCTGTTTGTAATTACAAAGAGAAATTTGAAGTTGAAATAAAAATGACTGTCTTATTCTATGGCAGATGCTTATGTTTTGCAGTGAATATCTAAATTTTAAAAATAAACTTTGCATAAAAGTCAAGACTGATATATCATCTATACTATATCCAAAGATAGTGAAACTAATCTGCCTTCTGGGAGAAATAATTTTATTTTTGCTCACAGAAAAGAAAGTAAACAGTGATAGCATAAGTGCGTGTTGAATCTCTGGCTATTAGGTTGACAAAAGTGTCAGGACATACTTCAATGAAAAGGTGATGATGTGGTGGCCTGAAGGAACCAAATGAAATCTCCCAGCCAGTTGCGCAGTGTGTTGAGATGTGATACAGGACCTACAGTAGACTTAATGCCTTCTGCCTGGCAGCATAGGGCCATAAAGCATAAGAAACAGTAAATTCAATCCCATAAAATGATTGTTTTGTGGCCCTACAGTGTGAAAAGCCTTTCGCCATTTTGGCATACTGTGCATAATAAATCTCCTGCTCTGGCTGGCAAATTATCAAAAAAAAAAAAAAAAGCCCTACGAGTTGCAAAATTCACCAGATTATTCTTTTACTATGATGTGAAGTTTTTCCATTAACAATGAATTAAGTATTAAAATCAAAACAACTCTGAGTTCACTGTCCAATCTGGAGTACGCGTTTCTCCGCAAGCAAGTGTCGAGGATGCATTCTGTTTTTCTTTTTTCTTTCCCTTTTCCCCTTCTTTGCTCAAATGAGGGGGGGAAAGGGGGGAAAAAAAAAAAGAACACACAGTAGCCAGTGCAGTAACAAAGACTGTGTGTTGATGATAATCTTTTATTTTACTTATTTTAAGGAACTATCATCACGTAGAGAAAGAAAATTTCTAGTTAGAGGACATGCTAAAGATACATACATAATGGTCACATACCAGAAGTGGTGAGTTTTATACCTCTAACTTCATGCTTCGAGTTTTACTTTTCAAAGCAGTATCACTGCTTAGAATGGTATAACTGCAAACAGAATTTGTTCCCATATTTTAAGAAAGAGCTTAAAGATGTAGATATCTGTCACTAGCTAAATATTGATTTTTGTTTATTTTGTAATTCTTGGAGTAATTACAGTTTCCACATGCTTTTTATGTATTAGCTTGCTTTTACATTTTTTCAGGTCCTACATATAATACTTCCATTGTGTGAGTTTATATTTATTAAACACACTACCTGTGATATTTCATAGAGTTCAAAGTTTAATAAGGTTTTCTGTGGGCTCCCTGACCATACCATTATATATACTGTCTTGTAGTGACTACATTTGGGGGACATTTTTTTGACTGGTAGTCAAAACACCATCCTCAAGCTAACTGCGAGTATGTCTCCAGTTTGATGAGCTGTTTTCATCAAACAGGGTGCTTGGGTTTAGGTTCAGAAAGTCACCAAGGATGAATGCTTGTGATCTCCGCTTAGTCGCACTTATATCCTTGTGTTTTCCTGGAGTGAACTTTAAGCTACAAGTTTACAAAGCCTTTTGGGGGAGGTTCTACATCTCTTCTGTGCACCTTTACATTTTATATATATGATTATCCTTCATGGGAACTGTCATGTCCTGCTTCCTGGGTAGATCTGTTGATCTGTTTATCAGTAATTTTTTAAAAGTATTTTGTGTAATATGGAGCTGCTCTAGATGATTTTCAATAGGTCCTCTGGTGGTAGGACCAGGGGTAATGTTTTTAAGCTAAAACAAGGTAGATTTGGACTAGATACAAGGAAGAATTTTTTTATGATGAGGGTGGTGAAACACGGGAGCAGGTTACCCAGAGAGGTGGTAGATGCCCCATCCCTAGAAACATTCCAGGTCATCAGGTTGGATGGGGCTCTTGAGCAACCTGATCTAGTTGAAGATGTCCCTGCTCATTGCAAGGGAGTTGGACTAGATGACCTTTAAAGGTCCTTTCCAACCCAAACTGTTCTATGATTACATGATTCCACGATTCTGTGATACTGTTGCCTCTCCTGACTGCAAGGGCATTCACCCTGACTTTTGGGAAGCTCAAGCTTAACATCCAGTGTCCTCCCTGAGTAACCCTTCTAAAGAGCTATTGCACAGGTGGGAAACTATTACCATTTTATCTTCATTTTAAAAATCTAGTCCTTTATTGACCCGAGTATTTTTACTTTCCACATGTACACAAACAGAAAATGTTGGGGTGTTTTTCTTGTTCGGCTTGGAAATAACTCTCTTCGAGCAAAGAGCCAAAAAGATTTTTTTCCAGTTGACCCCACAAGAGATGGCCACTGACGGAAATCAGAGAGTGAAACTGAAACTGTTTATGGAATATGCCTCTCCAGCTCAATTTCAAATTGTAAAGCATCTGTCTGAATACTACTTTTGCACCCTTTGTTCTGGGCCACTTTCATAGTAAGCATCTTGGTTTTGTGGCCTGACTGCTTGAGCCATATAATTTCAATGAAGTGCACCAACCCAGAACAAAACATAATACACACGCCTTTTTAATATTTGCAATGACAAAGGCACTTTGTCTGCTCTGCTTCTAGAAGGTATCCTGAAAAATGGGAATTAATAAATAGATCAAATCCTTGCAAGAGGTCCAATTTTGTCCAAACAAATTGGCATTAATAATCATTAATGTCATACTAATGTCGTACTAGCTCTAATTAGGTCCTGCTGCGCTATGTGATATGTGCCTGTAATAACAGAAAATTTTATGATAGTATTTTGCTTCCTCCCGTTTCTAAGCAATTCAGACAGCTATTTTTATTTGAAATCAGTCTTGCTGAACATGAGGACTTTGATAAATACTGCAGTTTCTTTGTGCGTACATGGCAGATTCATGTACCCAGCATTTTTTCATCAGCATGAGATTTGAGGTAAGTCTGGCTGTCACAGTTAAATAGTTCTGAGATGTTTGAGAGTGGTTTTGCTCTGAAGTGTAGCACAGAAAGCTGGGGATTTGTTGCCCTTTCTGCAGGTGCTGAGGGGGTTACAGCTGCCAGCATTTGACTGCCGTGGGGTTATTTGCCATTTGATATGTCTGTTCAGCGTGGCCTCCAACAGGCATTAAAAAATCAGCATAACCCCCAAATCCTTACTTCTTAGTGTAGTGTGTTGTGAGAGGGTTTGTCCTGTATCTGTGTAGTATTTCTGGTTAAGTCTTATTAGGCAGATTATCTGAATATAACTGTTGTAGTTGTATTAGAACAGACTTATGACAGACTTAAAAAACTTGTCGAGAATTGAGCAAACAGTACAGTTCAACTTAGCTCGATTTTTCTCTCTCTTGATAAGGTCTATGTGTCCTTCTAGGTTACATATTTGGGGAGGGTGATAATTACTGCCATATCATTCAGCAGGGTTGCAGTGCTTTGATAAAAGGCTATTCTGCTCACAATCACATGACTAATAAGTTATTTTTGGCTTTGTTTATGGAAAAAAAAGACATTTTGTGAGATTATAGTTGGAGTCTGTGGAGCAAAAAAGACTAATAGTTTCTTGGCTTTGTAACTTAGAAGAAGGAGGACCTCTGAGATCTTCAGTCAGCATGGGGAGCTGGCGCTCTGGTTTGAAAATGCGAGCAGCCATATGCAAATCCTCATCATGCTTGTGCACAGTTAAAAAGTAACGCCTTTTACATAGTGTTCTACATGAGGGTGAAGCATCGTGCTTCAACCATCGTTGTTTTCACAGCATAGTAGTATTGTTCTTCCTTTATTAATTTCCGACCAAAATGACATAATAATACATCATGTCAGGAACGAGGACTCCTCATTCTGGACAGAAAATTTAGTGGGATATTACTAACAGTTGTGATAATTTAAATTGAAAAAATGTTAGCCTATGGGTTGCAGAAGTGAGGTGTTTTTAAGGAAAAATTGCCTTAGAAAGACAAAATCAGATGGGAGAAAATACAATGCCAGACACAATCCTGGACCTGATGAAGTACAAGAGGAGTGTAGTTTGCCCAAATGCAAGGAGTACCGTCAGGAATAGACGGTAGAGTCAGACTCATCCACGCAAATGAGGCTGAAGCTTATCGTTGGTGTTTGGTAGCCTCTTAACATAACAGCAATACCTTATTGGATGCACCTGGTAACAGAAAGATAATCTGTGTCAAGAGACAGTCTTCAGCTAGTTCCACTTTGCAAGAAACTTAAATTTATTATGAAATTAGAACTTTTTTAGCATTTAGACAAACTTCAGAGCAAAAAGGTGCCTTGCTTTTTCATGGAGAACAGAGGTGAATTTGTTGTTTAGATAGATTTTCCTCTGTACATAATACAGTTCCCTTGTGAACTGACTGATTGAATGTCATGGCTATTTTCATAAACATTTTTTATATCACATTGGTTCCATGAGGGCTCACTTTTTTCTGTGGTTGATCCTGAATGGGTATTTGGCTTTGACTGGAATACAAGACTGCCAGAAACTGGAGAGGTCTTCTTCCAGGAAAGAACTCTGTTACTGGGGCCAGAAGAAGATGCTGAAATACCAAGAATGTCAAATTCAGAATGACCAGGTCCTGTGTGGCTCAGGACCAAGTACAGAAGCTGCTGTCCCACACGGTGCTTGGCTGTTGTGACTTGATTTGACCACTTTTGTTTTAGGGCTGTTTTTAAAATGAGGTTATTCCTGACACCAGAGACTACAAAGAAACTATTGTATGGTTTCTTTCTTATTGAAAGGAAAGTACTATACTGATCGGTGCAATGCTGGAAAGCTGAGGAGCTATAAGGATTCATACCACGCACCCGTTTTTTTCAGGAGGTGGATATAATGTGTGTATGCATATGAGTGTTTTGGTGTATAACAATTTGAATTGGTTTTGTTTACATTTTTCAACTAAGGGGTTTTTCTATAAGGTTTTACTTCCTGTTTAAAATTGTGACATATCAGTGAATTATTACTATGATATATATTTATATTTTATTTCAAAAATGTTTAAGTGCTACAAATTTTAGAGCCAGAGTGTTTGACATAACACTAAATGTGAAAATTTCTGACTTAACCTCTCTGTAGAAGTCTCTAGTCTGTTCTGTGAGTAAAGAAATAATTTTTTTGGCTTGTTCAGTTCAACACCTAAAGAGATTAAATTGAAATGCAGTTGCATTCTCTCCAATTTTATATATAAAAAATAAGTGTCTTTTAATCTTAAATTCCTTAAAGATGTGTTCATCAGGAGTTTCATCTCATTTACCTGAAAATATGACTTCCTTTTGATTTGTAGACCATTTTCCATTTTTGAATAATGTTGGGGAGGAAGGAGATCATGTTTTTGTGTATTAATCCAAAATTCTGATGTACATGCATAACCATCTTGAGAATGTTATTTTCTGCATTTTATGATTCTGTTTCCTATCTAAATGCAGTTTTACACAAACTACTAAAAAAAAATTTGCTGTTTCCCTGTTTCCTAAATTAAAATGGAAAAGTCAGCAAATGAATCCATTTTCTGATACAAAGCTGTGTAAATATATTTTAATTTATATATAGTTTCTCTGTGTGTGAAAATGTGTAGCCTTCTGGTTAGCAACAAGCAGTGCCAAAAAGTTGTGTTTAATTGGAAATCAACAGGTTTTAGTAGGTAACAATCAAGAAAATAGTTCTTTTTTTAGGAAACAGAATGAAAGAGCAAATATCCAGAAAATATTTTAATAAATTAAAAAAAAAGGTTTCCTATTAATTTTAAATCATGCACTTCTCAATGATTAATCTCAGTTCTTTGATCCACAAATGTTTTATTACCTTTAACACTTTCATTATAACATGTAAGGAAAACATTCAGATTAAAAAAAAAAAGCATTATAAAAATTCATTAGATCACCCCTCAGTCTCCTCTTTTCCAAGCTCAAGAGACCCAGCTCCCTCAGCCTTTCCTCAGCAGGGAGATGCTCCATTCCCTTCATCATCTTTGTGGCTCTGTGCTGGACTCTCTCCAGCAGTTCTCTGTCCCTCTGGAACTGAGGGGCCCAGAACTGGACACAATATTCCAGATGCGGTCTCAACAGGAAGACAAAAGTGCTTTCTTCACCTCCTGTGCAATTTGTCTCTGACCTCTGGAGAGAGAGAGAACAGGTTATATTTCCCCTTTTTTACAGAGTTTGGTTTGTGCCCTTGAGTATGAGTTAGTATCATGAGAAGGGGAGACCACATTGAATCAAGTGTAGGCTATTTTCCAATAAACTTTTGCTTTCTTAGGAAGTCAGTGTTTAAGGAGAAACACTGATAGATATGTTCTTGAGTTTAAAGGAGCAACATGAAGGAAGCTATTCAACAGGCTAAAACAAACTTTTGAAAAGACGTGTCAAAGCAGCAAATGTGTGCGTAAAAAAGAAACATCTGCCCAATGGGAACTGAATAAGCCTTGATAACATCAGAATAAGCAGTCTGCACTTTCAATGCAGCAGTTCATATGCGCAACATTGCCTTAGGCTTACCTCTTCATATTAATAAGAGTCCAGAACTTGTGTATGTAAATGTGTCTTCCGTGTGTCTCTGGCACAGTTTCTATGGTCATCTATAATCAGTCTGTTTCCCTTCCTAGACATGAACAGATTGAACTGATTTCCATCCACCCAAATTTTAATAATTCTGCTCTAGTGCAGAGATGTGCTTTTATAGTGCTTTGAGACCTGTACTGGCTACCTCAGGATTTTCTTAAGGATTATGAGATGTATTTTTATATAGTATATAGCACTGTAAGGTATAGTTTGGGATCTTTTCAGGAATTTGTAATGAAATTTACAGAAATATATTTATCTATCACATACATTTGTCTGTCACATACACATGTGATTTGTCTACCACATACATGTGATTTATCAATTGGAACAAAATAAATGAGCATTCACCAAAAGTCAGTTGGAAGGTCAATCAGAAGCACAATTGTGCTTCCAATTAGGAAAAAAAAACTTAGAAGGGTAGTATTTGAGAAGCAGATTCTTCTCAATTGATAACAGAAAATTTTAATGTCAAGTAAAAAACTGACTGATCATTCTTTTCATGAAATAACCTTGTGGAATCAGCATTGGGTTTTATCTACTCTAATTTCTGATCTACAGTACAGGCCAGTAATGGGTTCTTAGAGGATGAGTGAAGGAGCCAAGGTCCTCCTTGATGCCTCACCCAGTAACCACCTCAGTTTCTGATAAGGAACAGTTCAGTGCTTTCTGAACTGGGAGATGATTTCTTTCTGTTGTTCTCAGTAAATCCAAACCATATTCCACTGCATAGTATAACTCTATGTCCCTAATTTTTGAGCTATGAGAAATAGTAAATGTTTTCTTTTCACTTCATGATTGTGTAGACATCCTCACTTCAGTTGTTTTTTTTTCCCACCCTGAAGACCTATAGTCTGTTATCTTACAAACTCCACTGTATCATCTTTCCTTGTTCTTATTCTACACAAAAACAAGAAATGTGAATCTCCGTATCTGAATTTTTAAAAATGGGCTTTGATTAGGTTTCACCAGGGAAGAGTGCACTAGGCTGCAAGAGCAGGTATTTATTGCTGATCACAAGTGGATAGAAATATAGCTTACTAATTTTATCCTAATGCACTTGAAAGGGAAGAGATCCAAGCACTGAAAATAAAAGCATCACATGTCCTCCACTATTTGCTTATGGAAGCAATAATACATGGTAGATGTTATTGCAAACGTGAACTGATCCTTTTTCCATTGAAATCCAGGTCAGTTGATTAATTTCAGTAGAAGCAAGTTATGCCCAAATGGTAAATATTGCGTGTGCATTCTTCCAACCCTTGTGAAACAAATAACTGCATGTCCTGATTCTATTTTTATAAATGCAAATTAAAGTAAAAAATAGCAGTTGATATTTTTGCTGAGCAATGTTGACCTATGCATGCTTAGTCAGTAATTGCAGTTGTTCACTGACTAAAGCTATTTCCTTGAGAGAAAGCAATTTTTAAATTTTGTTGTATTTTTGCATGTGCTTTTGATAAGTAAAAAGCTCCTGTCTTTCAATCTAACTGTTCCTGACAAAAACAAAGCCAAGACAAAATGATGGGTGTGGCACTTTAATTTCAATTGTTAGCTGTGATTAAGAATATCTGAAGTATTCAAAAGCAAGAATGAATGTAACTGGTGTTTCTGGAATTGCCTAGTTCTGAAATTCCCACGTCCCATATATAAAAAGTCAGGAATGTATTTATGTGATCCTTGTAAGCCAGTGAAAAGAATAGTATCCATTTGGGCTTTCAACTTACATTTCAAGAGAATTTCAGAAGACATAGCAGGCTTTCTGTTTCCTGAGGTGAACCCATACTTACTCTGTCTTTGGAGTGGACATTACGTCCCCTGGCATTAGACGCTACGCTGGGCTGTGGATGTCTCGGTGGGAGGCACCATCCTATGCTCCCTTAACAGCCAGTGGAGAGAAACAGGCATTAGGGTGCAGTTCATCTGGCGTGCTTTAGACCTCTAGTTTATACTGAGAGGAACTCCCTTCTCAAAGTGTCAGCTTTTCTACACTGATGTAAAGGGTTGAGTGACAGTCAATGTATGTCTTTTGTCAGATGACTCTCATGCTGTATGCGGCTATCACATAGAGTTGTTTCTGCCACTGCCATGCTATCGGCTCATTCTGCCTTGGCAACATTTTCAAGGCCACTAGGTGCCTAAAAGATGACAAAACTTGATTGTACCAAACACACTGTCATCAAAGGAGGGTTTTTTTCCCGGATCCTGGGAGATTTTGCTTCAGATAATACAAATCAAGCCATGGTCTTATTCCCTGCCTTGGCAGGAGATAGTCAAAGTCTGTTCTACTTCCATGTCTTTGTGGAGGGAGACTCACATGTTGTGTCTGCAGAAGGTACCACTGCTCAGCAAGTCAGACGGGCCAAATCTCAGATAACTCCTGTAACAGTTGTTTTACCATTTTCATTTGCCATAGGACTGATTTGGTGTTTATATTGCTTAGTCACAGGACTACTTTGTCTAAACTCAGCAAGTATAGCACACATAGGTGTCAGCCGGGAAGGGTGGGATATACCATGTGTGCGTGTGTGTATACCCATATGTCTTTAACACACTCGATTAAAAACCTGTGTCGTTGTTTCTAGCTTTTGTAATCAGAATGGTATGGTTTCTTATTTAAATTAGGTCAGTGTGTGTCTCATACACCCTTGAGGTTTCTTCCAAGTGGATGTGCTTCTTGAAACGCAATGCCGTTGCATTGCTTTTTTAAGGGAGCATCAGCATATCACTTTTTAGGGGGTTTTCCTCCAGTTGTGTGACGTAGTATTTTTTTTAAAAAAAACTAACCTCTCTTTGACATTTGAACTCTGCAAATGAAAGCAGGCCCTTCATTTAACATTTTTCAGGCTTAAGAGCTATCTTCTTGCATTTGCTTTGCAGTTGACCCTTTAGTCCTATTTTGAGTTCCCAGATGAAAATAAGGTTTCCCTTCAAAGGTTGGTTGCCACGGGTAACTGGCACTGATGCCAAAAGATGAATGCTCTACCTACATAGGATGCTGCCTACTTTGGGAGCTAAATAAAGAGCTAAATTGCAGAGGAGGAAGTTGAATAAATGTGAAATATCAAGGGAGAAAACCCAAGATTATTAGGGACACAGAATTCGTAAAAGATTATTGCCTTTTGCGCCAGTAATGGTCTGGTACATTGCGTACGCTGCTCTGCAGCCAGGTGCCTGGCTCTCTCTGTCCCGCTGATCCGTTGAACGGTGTCCATACGTTTACCTCTGCATGGCTAACATATAGAGCTGTGGAAGTGAGAGGCAGGGAGGTGGAATATTTTGTATGAAGTAATTACTTTGAATTTTATGATGGTTACTGAGATTGCAAGGTTAATATTTTGAGGTTGAGAGACTCAGCTGCTGCTGAGTGAGTTACTGTTGGAATTCAGAATTTCTCAGCAAAACTCATGCACAGTTTGTGTAAATGAAGGAGAAAAACCTCTCTGAATCTAATATTGTATAAGGGAAAGAATTTATTATTTTGATATTTGATTCAAATGTGGAAGCCGTCTTAGTCCCTGTCCCCCAAAAAAGCTGCTGATGTTTTGGGGGATTATGGAAGAAGGAAGCTTTCAAAGTGGTTCAGTTATAATACTGAACAATCTCCTCAGAACTTGATGTCTACTGATGTTGTCGTATTTGGGCAAAAGGGGATGAAAACACATCACCCATATCACTTAATATCAAAAGTTGTAAGCTCTTGGTTTTTTACAGTTACTTAACACACTGAGTAACTCTTAGCAACCAGGAGTTACACCATAGGCAGTTACGTACACTGATGTGATTTTCAGAAACTGCGTTTCCTGTGGTTTTGCTCTAAGCAATATAGCAAAAGTTGGGCTATGGACCTCTGTAGGTGACTCGGGGGGCTGAGCAGTCAAGACTGTTCCTTACAAGTCTGTTTTCTGCGGTGGGTCTTAGGAGTTTACAGGCAGATCCAGTAGCTTGTTCATCAGATCCGCTCTGAAGATACAAACCAGTTCTTCTCCCAGCTAATGCAGTGCTAACTTTACCAAAGAAAACAAATACACTTGTTTGACTAACTGGGCACCACGAACACTAAGATAGCTCAGACTACCTTTGTGCTGGAGCTTACATTTACATTGGAGATCATTTTGTTGGTCTCTGCAAAGGCTGTCAACGCCTGTCGCAGTTCTGTGAGGACAAAGATTTCTGCAGGGTGGCAGCAAGATAGCAGCCAAGCTGCTGCTTTCACTTTCCATGGGCTTTTATTGTTAGAAACCCTTTCAGCTCCAAAGGCAATAGTCACACCATCCATCACAGAAGCATGACCTAAAGATGACTCTGTCAGTGATACTTCAGTGAAATGCTGTGCGCTGAGTCCCCCCACCTGAAGTCAAAAAGGGAGCCGGAAGAAGTCTTTTCATTTCAAGTGTGCCTTTAGTGTATTTTATAAACCCTGTAACATTCTGCTTTGTTTCGAGTAGTTATTTGGGTTGTGGAGTGAGGGTCCAGCGTTCAGCATGTTTACTGCATTGGTGGTGTCACATAACACACGATCTAGGGAACCTGAGCCCAGGTAAGTACTATTTTTACTAACTGTGTACTTTCATAAAATTAATTTGCTGTATCTCAGATAAGAAAAATAGCTTTGCATAACTAAAAAATGCGATAAGAATTAGCTTAAGGATATACTTGAGCACTCTCAACTATCCTGTGCTCCAGTGGATTTCCGTGGTTACTCTGAAGTCCCCAGAAGGGCTTTTCATGGACAGCAGAATGGCCAAATAAATGTTTTTCTCTGTGAGCTTCACTTGCAATTTGTGCTTGTTGGAACAGAGCGAAAATTCTCCACCTACAAAACCATCTGATAGAGCGGTAGTGTCTGTCTTTAAAAAAAAGTAAAACATGCTGTTCTTTGCCATGTACCACACAGAGCAGTAGAGACTCCTGGCTTGTTTCCTGTGCAAGCCATCCTCAGAAGCGGAGCCACTGCTGTGGAAATTGCTGCTGGAAGAGACCAGGCAAAGCCTGTGACTGACTGTTTCTTATCTCTAACTGCTCCATGATTTTGCACAGCAGGCTTTCCAGGGAAGTTCCAGGATTCATAACTAAATGTATGTACTTAGGCTTAAAAAATACACTAACCACATGTAAGTGAGAATTCACTCAGGACTTTACAACTCATTCATCCAAGTAATGATACTATTTGGGATGCTGAAACAAAATTTAGAAGATGAGAAAGCGGTACTTGTAGAAAGTCAGTTTTCTGGACTTTTGGTGAATTGAAGTGAAATTGTAGCAAGCATCCAGAATCTTTTACCAGTTTTTGCAGTACAGACAGAGCTTTAGTCACTGCAGTTTAAACCCTTCTTAAACATATACTTGTGCACACTGAAAAGTTGACTTAGTTTTTATCTTAATTAAAAACAACTGTAAATATAGAATGTTTTCAATATAAAAGGGTCTCCTCCAGTTTCACATGTCAGAATGTTCAATGTTTTCCCGACATTTTAATTTTGATCTTATCTTTGTAAAATCATGATCTAAGGAAAATTCCTTTAGCTGTAAAATTATATCAAGTATCTGGGGATCTCATGGCAGGACCTAGATTTCTTACAGTTGTCAGCAGGTTTATAATGAACTGAAATGGTGGATAATTATTGAAGTTGAATATACTGTCAGTGTCTAGTGAAAACAAATGCCAAATGGCCTGTTATCCTCTTGATATTATCAGTGCAATGTGCCTATGTAGACTTTCTTATTCACTGTATGTTGAAAAAACCCACAGTTATTTGTAATTCTAATTTTGCATTCTTTTCACTTTTTTTTTTAATTTTTACTTCAGTGAACGTCATCTTTCATCTTAACCATACAGCTCTACAAACTCTCCTTAGCAGCTTTTTGGAAAGGAACGACTCCTAAAATAGTAAATACAAAAACCCCTATATGCATGGTATATGGATTGTGGGACTATTTTGCTTCTATTTTTTACACTCTTTTGCACAGATATTTTAAAGTCCTAAAGTAACAATTAAGATCATGTAGTCCTCTTGTACAATTAGCAGTGGCCATGCGTGATAAATACCTGAATGAAGGCATCGTCTGGTTGAACTAGCTGACAGCTTGCACAAGGATGCACAAGGATTTTGTTCCAAAACCCAGCTATTTTTATGGTTTGAAACAGGTGTCTAACTTGAAGTTTGAATTTCTTCATTGCTAGTTTATATGCATTTGCTTTTGTGCCAGCCATGTTCCTTTGTCTCTTGTCTCTCCTCCTTCACTGCCCCCAATGTATACACACATACGGATCATACTCCCTTTGGCTTTATTTTGCTGTGCTAAAACAGCTTTTCTCTCTTACCCTCCTCATATAAGAGGTTCTCAGGTTTTTAAAATAAAAAGATTAACTAGACTTCTCCATTGCATCCCAGATAAGCCTCTTACCTGTACCTCTTGCAGTTTACTTCTCTGTCCTTACGGGGGATGCTACTCAAGCTGTTTATTTCTCCATCTATAAAGACATACAGAAGGCCATGCTGGTCAGACCAAAAGTACATTGCCTATGATTGCCAGTATGCACAGATATGGGAAGATGATGTCCTTCTATGCTCCAGTAAACTACGACTGTGGCTCAGCAGGGAGCTACATTGACAAATACTCTATTCGTACTCTTTGTACTTTGACAGTCTACTGGAGGGTAGATTTAGATTAGGTATTAGGAAAAAAAATTTACTGTGAGGGGGGTGAGGCAGTGGCCCAGGTTGCCCAGAGAAGCTGTGGATGCCCCACCCCTGGAGGGGTTCAAGGCCAGGCTGGATGAGGCTTTGAGCAACCTGGGCTGGTGGGAGGTGTCCCTGCCCATGGCAGGGGGGTTGGAACTTGATGGTCTTTAAAGTCCCTTCCAACACAAACCGTTCTGTGATTCTATGATTCAAATCTCTTCCAGCATTAGATTCTTCAGCTTGATGTTACTTGTTGTCAGCACTTACGTCTCTAAAAGTGCTAGACGTGGTATTTTATTTCTTTCAACGAGTGTCTTGTAGATTAGTGGTTAAGAGTTTGGGAGTTGAATAACACAAGTTTAGATTTATTACAGTATAAAAGTACACGCTTCTGATTAGTTAGTTATTCACACAAGAATGCTGACCTCAAAGATCCACTCCAGTGAATGTTATGGTACATTTTGTAGCATGATGCTGATTTATATTCAAATAAGTCCAAAAGAATTTTGTATGCATAAGTAAAATTCAGTGTGGGTTTACACTGATATTGGTGATAACAGTGGGTGTTAAAGGACACGTGTTAAGACATCAGTGTGCTGGTAAAACATGAGAAAAATAACATATTTTAAGACTATACCTATTATTGCCACCTTTGAAATTAGATTATTTTTTGATAGTAAGGTGAAATCACATCACCAATCAGAAGTTGGGTATCTGGACTTAAGACATCTACCTTAGACTCAGCAAGACTCAGCAACTAGATGTTCTATGTTACCCTATAGGCAGGAACAAAGGCACCTTGAGAGGTAAAGATAACTATTGATTGTCTTTGATATTCATTTTAGGGCAGGGTAAAGGGCTCTTTCTAGGCACCCAACTCTTTCAGTTAGGTATGGGACAAACCAGTTTGACTATCCTTTTTACCAGTATATGTGTGTGCTTATAGCAGGAGATGAGGAGAAGACTTTGGCTGATGCAAGGCCAACAAGAAAAGCAGCATTGTTTTTAAAGATTGGTAAAGCCTTCTTGAAGTAAAAAGCCTGTTGTGATTTTTATAAAACACAATTCCATCTGTAATGATGGCAGCTTCCTTTAAGGAACTGCTGAGGGTTTTTTTATACTGTAATATAACTGAGTATAATAACTTAATTCGTATTAGCTGTGAGATTCCTATTATCCTGTGAGATGATAAAGTAAACAGTGATTCATACTTATTTATGCAGACGTCTTAGGCATTTGAAAATAGTGCAGCCACAACAACTTTGTCTTCTCTTGTAATTTATACATACTTTCTATTGGTTGTTGTATGAAGACTTTTTATATATACTGGAGATTAACCTTTTGAAGCTAAATATTGAAAAGACTCAGGACAAGTAATGTGTATGGGCTGTACAAGACAGAAAAAAGATGATTTCACAACAGTGAGTATGGAAAATTCAGCATTGAGAATGCATAAAGGCATTTTGTTGTATTTATTTGATAATGTAGCTTTTAAAAATGTTTCATTATTAAAAAATCAGCAATGGAATGCCTTTTTCTGTTTATCAGTAGTCATGTTTTGATATCTACAGCCAAGAGGGAGGAAACACTTCTAGAAATGAGTGGTGGGTTTTTTAGTGAGTTTGTCTGTGTTTCTTGGAGCCTGTGTATCCAAAGACTAGTATGGCATAGTACATAGAAGTAAAATTTCACTTAAATTGTTTGAGAGATAAATGACATCCTCTTACAAAAATTCATGTTATGGCATATGTAAATACATTTGAAAATTACTATAAATGTATTAACATGGGAAGAGATTTCTGTTCTAATGCCTGTATTTCTATTTCCTCATCATTTTATTGAGTTATTAGAATTTCACATTTCACTTTCAGAAAATTGCATTTTGCAAAAATCAGAAATGCTAAATATAGCATTAAGAAGCCTTATTTAGATGAAAAATTGGTGGTACCTGCATTATAATCCTATAAATCGTAATCTGTGTGTGTGCTAATAGTCTTATTTGAGAATCAGTAACCTTTCCAGTTTGTCCTGTACATACAGCAGAGCAAAGATATAATAGAAAGGATTGTCTGTATGTGTTTGTAATTGTGATGGAGAGATATTTCTGAATCCAGTCTCTTGATCTATCTGATATAACATGGTGGCAAGAGCACTTTAGATGCTTAGAAAGAATACAGATTATAATGTGTGAGGTTTTTTTTTTTCCAGTTATCCATCAGTTTCTGGAGAACAATTGAGAACACAAATCTGTTACATTTTCTATGTGGTAGCTATGATTCAGCATGCCAAAAGTGGAACAGTGAAAGTATTTCCTTGGTTCTGTATTCTTTGGCAGGAGCATAATGAATAATAAAACACAATCTCTCTAGCAAAACATGTGCTATCTTTTCACCCTAATTTTGTATAATTGTAATGAGAAGGTTACTTTGTGCTTTTTATTGTCATATCAAGTTGCTAACTGTTGAAATACAAGGCTGTTGCTATATATTACTGCTAGGAAATAGAGCATGTATGTGTGTGGCCTCGTCTAACATTGGAGCTTGCCATCTTCTGTCATTCCCACCACTATAATTAGCTAATTGGTACTGTAATGTTTTCTTAATTTCTTTAATGCGTGAATTAAGATTTGTTAAAATGTTGAATGAGAAAATTTGTCAGTCTCATGTCTATAAGTATTTATAAATATTTATTTATTTATGGAGCTGAGTATGATATATACCCATACATAAGCAGTATTTCTTTTCTCTAGGTAATTTCTTTCTGTCTGACACAGAAACTGAAAATAATTCTCAGCTTGTCCACTGTGACCCCAAAATAGGTCTGCACAGTGTTGCGGGGACAAAGTACTTGTAACATGTCAGAAGAACTGGAAAGCCATTATTCCCTTTATGTGATGTTCCTTTTCCTGTATTCTTTTTGCTGTATATCTTTTGAGTTATTGTAGTGATGAAAGGGACCTTTGGTATCTCCTTCTCCAGGTCCTCTGTTACTGCATTCATTCAATTTGTAGTTTTTTTCTAACATTTTTTCACAGAAGTGTGAGTCCTGCAGAAAATTCCGGTTTGAATAAGTGATGATGGTAACGAACTTCATCTAGTGGCACAGTGGTCTAGAGGAGAAGGGAGGTGGTAGCACCTTCCTTGCTCATTTCTGTTTATTAATAGCTCAAAGAGAGAATCCACAGTTTTTTTTGTTTGGTGGATCAGTAACTAAATCTACCAAATTTGTTTTTCCTTCTTATCTGACAGGGTTCATACTTTTTCTAATTGCAGTATGTTTAGAGTACTCCACACAGCATCCTAAGTAGCGTGTTATCCAAAGCTGTGTGTAAGAGGAGTTACTATTCCAGAATTATCTTTTGGAATCCTGTCTTTTACATGCTTACCTCCTCTTTCAAACCATGCCAATGAAACACTCTTTATTCTTGAAAGCATGAGTCAGTGGGCACAAACTGAAGCACACTAAATTCCACTCAAACATAAGAAAAAACATTTTTTACTGTGAGGGTGGTCAAACACTAGAGCAGGTTGTCCGGAGAAGTTGTGGAGTCTCCATCCTTTGAGCGTCCATGGTCCTGATCAACCTGCTGTAGCTGACCCTGCTCTGAGCAGTGGGTTGGACTAGGTGCTCTCCAGAGATGCCATGTGGCCTGTGATTCTTAACGTGGATAAACATGATATTGTAAAACCTTAATCAATATGTTCCTTCTCTGAAGCACAGCTCTGCTGCATGATCAAATAAGACTCAACTCTTGCTACTGAGGAGACTGGTAGATCAAGTGACACAGCAGCTAGGCTAGCTCAATAGTTTCAGATGTAATTCAATGTCCCTAATCTTCCCATTGATTTCTGTGGGCCCCAGACTTGGAGACCCTCTATTTCTTTATACATCCAACCAATTAAAGTGACTTTTAGTGTTGATTTAACAACTTATGTGACAGGGACCTTTCAGCATTTAACTTCTGGCAGGAAATGTGCTTTTTTTCTAAGCCTTGTTCAAAGTATTTTAATTCCTGCTTCCCTGTTCAGGGTCTGTTCCTGTTACGCTCATCTTCTAAAGGCACAGTCTCCAGGACAAGAAGTTTGGCCCATCATGAAGGTGTTGATGGCCTCTGGAAATATACACAATGGGAATTTAGTGTTCTGAAAACTGGCTATTGAAAACATGTTTGGGAAAAATGGAGGTATATGATAGAGTTAACCATGACATCGAACTTGCTGTCGGTAGGTTGGGTGGAAAACTGGTTGTACAGGTAGTGTATTTTGTCAGCTGAAAAGGTACCAGATGAGAAATGAAGAGATAGGTTTAGAACAGATTGCAAAACCTGCTGTCATTGAATGTGCATGCATCAGGAACAGAGATCACAGTTGAAAAGGCTGGTCAATAAACCATGTCAAAATACACAACGGAGTGGTGGGGCAGCCAGCTAGGTGTGGACCCCCAGGACCGGGAGCAGGACTAGCAGGGTGAAGCTGTGAAGGTGACTTGAAAGGCTGTGGTGCCACCAGACACGAGTGTGTCTCAGCCTCAAAACCTGAGTGCAAGCTGCCATCTCCTACTGGGTCTAAGGACCCAGTTTTATCTTATCCTGCTAAGACCCAGGCAGTTCTCTATGGTACGCTCCAGTGGTGGTAGTAACAGGGTGGGGAAAGCGAGTTATACTCTGCTGGTTTTGAGTAAAATGGGAAGATGCTTGCAAAAAAGCCACTTAACAAGACTCTCATAAATTATTGCATAATTTTAAATCATGACATTCAAATAATGCTGTAAAATTTAGCATTATCTTCTGATTTCATATTTCTGACCTGCTTTGTTAAGAGACTTCTGTGCACATTTCTGTTTTACCAGCTGCGTAGCCCTGTGCTTCTGGCCACTTCTAGGCCTGTAGTAACAGCAGAACAAGCATATATGTTATCTGTTGATTTTTATAAAATTGAACTGAAAATTTCCATGGTAACTCTAGAATCGTATGAATCAGCTGCCTGTCTGTGGTCATCACTGCATCTTTCTGGACTCTCTGATTTACAGTTTGTAAGAAATCTGGGTTACTTATTGTCATTATTGTTTTAGGGTTTGCTATCTGAAGAAGTTCTAATCTGGGGCTGGAAAGAAGGCTATGCAGCTAAAGTATTGTGCGGCTCCAAAGCAAATTGAATTCCCTCTGCCAAATAATCTCTCCTTCCCCAGTAGCTCTGTAAGTAATACCATTAAGATGTTTGCATAATCCTCATACTTCAGTGATTGAACTTCTACTAGAGTACTGTGCAGTTCTCTGTGTGTTATCTTTGTTCCTGACTAAGACTTTGGTAGCATAACAAGAATATCTGGGAGAAAGAGCAGTATCGCATAGCTTGCAGCTACTTTGTCCTGCCATCAAGCCCCCACGAGTTAATTAGGTTTTACTCTCTTGAATGCACTGGGAAACCAAGGCATCTACAAATGCTTCAGGAAATAATAATGATGAACTAGTGGGTGGCTCAGTTAATTAGCAAAATCTTTTGAGTACAGAACATTAATAATGAATTTGCAACTGCAGATCTGATGTACTTATGTAGAGCTATACATTGCTGTGCAGAAATACCCAAGGTAACTGATCATGTTAGCTCAAAAAGAGAAGCAGCACAAACATGTTCATCCAGCCTTTTTAGGGACAGTAATGTACTTCTTACTGCTCAGTCGTCCCACTGTAAACTTTAAAACAAAACTACCCCAAATAGCAACAGATCAGTTGAGTACGTAGTTATCTGTAGTAAAACAAATAAAGAGGGTGAAAAATATTAATGGCTATTTTGAAAATAGAATGGCTATTTTGAAAATAGAATGATAATTATCTGTAAGTAGTATTTTCTTTGTATTCACATGTTAATGATTGAACATATCCTGAATATGTGGTAAATACAGTGCTTGTGGTTAAAAACACTTTTCTTGATGGATGCCCACTATGAAATGGATGGTGCAATTGAGAGTTTCACTAAGGTTCTAAAATTATTTCTAAACTAATACCTATGACATTTCCAAACTATTACCTGACACAATAAATTTGAAAATTCCAGAGTTAAAGAAAATGTGGTATCAAAGTATCTGTTTCACATTAATTTACCATCCCTTTCCTATTCCTTCTACCATGTTTGTATTAATGTGGTTTAATAATGTGTTTTACTTGCAGCATTGCAATAGGAATGTCAGCTCTAGTGCTCTGTGTGCTCTTCACCTGCATGGTAGCGAGGTGCACTCAGAGGGGTTGGGGTTGGCACCACACACCCTGTGGGCATCGTGGCACTTCTGCTTTACAAAACTTTCAGCATTTAGGAAACCAGCCCAAAATGCTTTAGTGTTTCTCATCATGCCTGCCTCCAGAGAGGTCAGCCGCTCCCGTGTCGTATTGCAGTGCTCCTGGTTTGGTGAAATGGTGTCTGTGGGAGCAGCAGCTTTCCCATGGTGATGTCCAGGGACTCTTGCAGGGGTGACATCACTTTGCAGAATCCAGCACTCTTGCAGGTCTGTTTCTTTGATCTTTCCCACAGTTTCTTAAATATTCAGCAATGTAAATATATCTATTAATATTGCTGTTAGTAGTAAAACTATTAGAGTTGACAGGGTCCTGCTGCCGTAGGGGATACTAAAATGAGCATGTGAAAGGCAGTAAAGTTCTGTAGCATGCACTTCTAGAGTGCACTCAGATGCTGTTTAATGGTGATTGTCTTAAAACGGATAGAAAACTGAGACCAAACAGTATATACAAAAATAGCTGATGGTCTTTGAGGTCCCTTCCAACCCAAACCAGTCTATGATTCTATAACTGTTCAGGAACAAATAATTTCTGCCATTTGCTGCCCATAGGCGTCCTTTCATTCTGAAAATTACGTGAGCTGGAACGGCTGGTGCATAGATCCTCTCCAGATTTCTACATTTTCTCAAAGCCTGTAGGTCCCATTTGGACTTCTGGAAGTTTTCCTGTTGTTTTCTAAAATGTGAGCTAAATCGGCTATCAGTAGTGGATATTTCTGGGACTGGATAATTGCTAGCTAGGCATTTTGTAAGGTACAGCAGAAGAGCGAGCTAGTCTCTGTCGAGCTGTTTGTAGGAGAATAGAGGAAGAGGTTTTAAAAATTCATGTTACTGGATAAAAATCTTACTGGAAAAATTAATCTTAAAGACTACTTTATTCAACTTCAAGCATTCCTTAGGATCCTCACTGTATAAATGTTACAAGGGTAGTTTGTGAACAATGCTTATTGTATGGCCTTCCAGAATCCCGGGTGTATTTACCATTTTTTATTTGTGAAGGCAAACAATTATTTTATCGTACTGTAACAAATACCAAAGAAAAGATACTAGTACAGTAACAATCAGACCCTTCTTAGACAATATATACAGTGACTGGTATTCTGGAATTCCTTTATGAGAAGTAGCTGCACTTTGCACTGTTTTAAATGGTCAGTTCTATCAGAATTTCTCTTCCCATAACTGACCGTATTTTGGTTTAGTGCATAGTGTGTTAAGTAAACTTAAATTACATACTATGAGAAAAGACTGTTCCTTAGGGTAACATTCTTCCAATATGAACTCAGTGCTAGAATATGTATTTTAATGACAGAGAAATAATAGGCTGTCAAATAGTCATTTAGCAAGGCTAAAGTATTCTGAGTTTCTGCTGCTATTACCACTTTAATAGAAATACATGTAACTAAAAAGAAACTTTTTGAATACAATTTGATGAAAAGAAAGATGTGTTTCGAAATCTAAACATATGAACTGTAGAAACCAAAAACAGGGTAATGTGAAATATGGTTTGGGATGGCAAAGCAATTTAAAACAAGTGTAAAAATACCATCAATAAAATACATACGGAGAGATCTGAAGTCTTATCCCTACCCTGGGAAAAAAAACCAAAGTTAAATTTCGTGTTATGGTAGCAGTTCAGTGGCCTGGTAAGGCAGATTTGTATAAGAACGTAATGCTGAACTTAGTAAAGCATTTGTACACACAAAGAAGAGTGAGGAGAGACCGTGGACGGCTCTCATAGTCTACAAAATGCAGCCCCAGCCTTCAGAAGGAGCAGCAGCATCTTCTTCTCCTTCACAAGACTGTTTGGCATCACAGAGAGCTTGGAGGTAAGGAGCTGTGAAAGGAGCTGTGGAGTTTCTAGACGTGATTAGTAATAGTTTGCATTTTTCTAAAGTAATTCTATGGAATCTGACAGCTGCTTGCACCTACTCCATTCACGGTATGCTGTTATTAATATCTTTTATGTATGGGGCTATCACACCATTCAGTACTAACTTCAGAGTGTGTAAGAGTGAAATGTGGAGAGGAGACATTGAGACTACATGACATTCAGTTTATATCACCTACTTTTCTACAGGAACTGGATTCTTACCATTTTAAGCTACTTGTAGGTATGTCCATGAAAGTGAGCTACGTGGGCAGGTGCTGTACTGATGAGGCAGAGAGCAAGGAGCAGAGCAACGGCACCTGTCAGGGAAGAAAGCTGCCTGGAAAAGGGCTGGAGGCTGGTGCATTATACCTGACATGCTGTGATAGAAAAAGTGGGTTTTCTTTTTGTGTATGGTATCACCCATCGCAGTCAAAAAGTCTCTAGAGTCTAGCATTTTAATGCCCGTGAAATTTAAATGTTTGAGATCAGGGATTATTTCTGAAACAGCTGGGTATTGGTAGAACTTCTCTTGGTAAATGTTTCATGCATTCCAAATGCAGGTTTTATTTTTCCTCAGAGAAACACATGCATTTAACTTATGGACAAACTTTTAAATCAAAGGGAGAAGCTATTGCATGCACACCGGTGGTCCCAGTTCTGCAGAGGACTGTTCATGAGTTTGTCTTTGCATAGAGGAGCAGTCCAGAAAGGATAGAGTTAGACACCAGTGGGATCTTCAACTAGGCCTTAAAAGGTCATCATAATATTTTGAAGAATCTTAATGAGATGGCAATGGAAAATATGAAACATTTCAGATAATGAAAAGGGATGGGGAGAATACCTATTTTTTGGACAGAATTTCTGCAAATATTCACAGGAGACTGACCTTGTTTTCTCTTTTCAGTTTGATTTTGGTCACTACAGAATTATTTTAAATACTGTATGATATTAAAGGAATTAGCAATGGAAGAATTGTATGTCTTAAGCAGCTGGTAACCATGGCTTTAAATAATTTGGGGGATTTTGATTCATTTCAGAAGGGATAGATGGAGCTCTTGCTTTTTTTCTACAGCCTTTGTCCTCTATCTTACCAAGTAATTGAAATTCAGATTTCACACATATTTGATTCTTCAATATATATTTTCATTAAAATCTTGCCAGTAATATGAGCTATGTATGTTTTTAAGATATTCGTTATATGAGATTTGTAACAGTTTACATGGTATTCTGACAGTTTACCAAACCTATCAGTCAAAAGCAGATGGCCTGCTTTGGTAGGATTTTTTCTGTTATAATGAATAGATCTTCAACATATGTACTTCATTTATAATATATTTGCTGGCAAGATTTTATTCTTAAAAATCAGATAATCAACCCGTGATGCCCTCCTACACTTCAGCTTGACACTTGAATGCTCAGATGTCATCTGTCTGCAGTTCATTTCAGTAGCGCGTGTGGTTATGCAATGAATTAAATTATGTCATCTATCGATCCTAAAACACTGAAAATACAGCTGTAGTGATTTGCCACTTCTTCATGCCTACCCCTTCATTAACATATTTTGCTATTAGACATCCAGGTATCCTTGGCTTCGCTGCTTCACCATTTGGGATTGCTGTTTGAATGTGGCTGTGTTGGCCATCTCACTTTGACGAGAGGCCATACCACTGGGCACTGTCTGGATCGTGTCGCAGTCCATCCAGGAGATAAGGGAGGGGAGAAAGGGCACAGAGAGATGAGGCAGACGCTGAGGTGGCTGAATGGCAGTGGCTTGGAGAGTGGCCACCTGGTGGTCACCAGCACTTCTGCCATGAGTCACCACTGTTGGGAACTTGCTGGATGGGTTGCCTACATCCCAGTTTTCACAGCTGTAAAAGCAAGTGAAACAAAGTGCAGGATTGTAGCCAGGGCCCAAGCTTGAGAAGGTGCCAGCAGTTCTGATTTCAAGTGGTTTTCAGGCTTTTACCCAGGCTGGGAAAACCAGAGACCCCAACACTCATGCGCAACCTCTGGCATGACCATGGGAAGCTTGGATACCAGGGCAGAGGCACAGCCTTGCTAACCACCTCGATGCAGGCAAGGGGAGTGTCAATAAAACTGGCATCTGAGGGCATGTTCCTCCTATCTGCAAGGGTAATGTAGATATACAGTTCTCAAAGACTGGGGTTCAGATTTCTCAGTCTTTTGTAGGCATCTAAATTGTTCGAAGCCATTTTGAAACTTTTCCTTTTGATCTGATTGGTGTTACCCATGTTTTCACTATAGTCAGGATACCAGAACACATTGGCAGCATTCACCTTTGCAGATCTCTGCGGTGTGCTAGAGCAGCGAGAGAAGGTAGATGAGGGCGTGGCTGCATCTCTGCACCATGCGCTGCTAGAGCATGTTGGGGAAAAGCAAAACCAGAGTAATCCTGATAGCCTTTTATGATGATGTTACCAGGTGGATAGATGATGGTAATTTTTCATTTTACCAAATATTGTGCTCTGTATGTGAAAAGTGCTGACGTTGTTGTAGATTTTCTAGAAGTGAACTTACATTGAACTACGTTCAGCTGCTTCATAGCATCCAGGTCAGGACACAAACGCTTAATCCAAAATTTAATTTATGAGATTAACGGTGTTAGGTAAAGAGGTGGTGTTGAAGGTTGCAGTCTTGGAGCTGTGCTAGGTAAAGTAATGGGTAAAAATGGGTTTTTCTTCAGTCTGATTGATGTTGTTAGTCCTCTTGCACACTAGGAACAAAGGATTTTGTTTGTTATTTCCATTATGGTTAACTATTGGGTGTTTTGCATTTAATGTAGGTTTTCATATACAAAACCAACTATTTCAATTGCTAGCTATTAAAACAGAGTATGGTTGAATTGCATGCAAAATAATAATAAAAATACAAAATTCTAAGTAACGTGCTGATAAGACATTTTGATCTGTTTATTCAGTAAAAGTTGTTCTTGGATTATTTTTTTTTATTTAAGTAATCTAAAATTACATAGCTAAAGTTATGGAGTTTGTTCAATGTTTCATTTGTTAATAAAATGTTGAAACTTTCTTGTCAGTTACAGTATATTTGCTATAGGCTAACACTAGAGGTTGCGCTACAGCATCTGCATATCAGTTGTCCAAGCAAATTTTCATTTTTAAAAAGAACAGTAATGGAAATAATTTAAAATACAAGAAGGCATTGTGTTTTTTATTACTCTAAGGATGATTTTTCTAAGGACAAAAGTTTAAGTTTTTTTTTTTTTTAATCTGAGAAATCTTTTCTCATAACGCTATATGGGAAGTGTTTGGCTTTGAGGCTTTGTCTAGAGTAGCATTAGGCACATGCTACCCTAGGTGTCGGTAATAACTGTGATATTTGGGATGATGGTAGATATGGCTTAAGATTAAATCCTGTATGCTTCTACAAATACTGCTTTTTGTTGTGAAGAAGTTTGTAAGAGAGTGTTTTCAGTGGACACACTTCGTACGTTTATACAGAAAGTCGGAAAATCATAACATCGGTGATCTCCAGTTTTACCTAATAAGAATATCTGAACTGGACTCACAATAAATATGGAACAGGAGCAAATAGAAGTGAACTTACAAAGTAATTCAGAATCATCAAGGTGTGTGTAAGGATGCCGTCTCATCATCTGTGCTGTGCTTTTTATGACTTGTTCTTATATTGCTGTGTGGAAACAGGTAAAAGAGATGTTATGAGGAAGTTTATTGTAGGTGTAGAACAGTCTCTTATGCTTCTTTTGCCTTGCTATGTGTGTTAGCTCATTAGAGTTACATGGTCTTCTTAATTACATTTGTAAGGACAAACACATAATGTAAAGGTATTTCTTGGTTTTATATTAGAAGTATATCTTTTAAGGGAAGAATATTTGTCCTATGTGTAACTGAAGAAGACAGGCCATAGGAATTTTGTGGCGTTGACCAAAACAGTGTAAATTCCTAGTTATATTCTAAGCAAACTGTAATGTAAGAAAAATTGCTTTAAAATGCTCATTTTTTTTGTTCTCTGAATTGTATTGAATTAAATTATATATTTACCTTATCATAAGGCAGGATTTAGGGATCATGAGTTATATACTTGCAGTTTCTAGCAGTTCAAGAGTTTACCTATTTTCACAAAAACTTTAATGCAAGCTTCTATATAGCACTAGAAATAATGTAAATGACATGGACAAAACTCTGAATTTTTCCAGTAGCCAGGTAATGCGATGTTTTTCCAGTTAATGTTAATTAGGAAGTGAAGTGAGTAAGAAAGGAAGGTTTAGCTGGGTTTATAATTGCTTAAGTTTTCATGAATGATCTGTGTTAACCAGATCAATTTATAACAATTGATCCCCCCATTGCGTTGTCACTTAAATTCAAATTTTTTTTGAAAAAATCATAATAGAAAGTTTTGAAAGGACAGAATTGAAGAGTGTTCCTGGGCTTTAAATTCACGTTTTTTATTAACTCAGGTACCTACTTTTTCAGTTCAATATAATAAATTGCCTAGTGGGGCTTTCTCCATCCCCCAAAAGGGGGAATTGAGTGGAAACTCATAATCATAAAAAAAAAAAAAGTATTTTTGTTTCTGTGGGTTTTTTACATGAACCATCCTGAGTCATCAGATTTTTGCAGCAGAAAGGCTTGCTTTAAAAATAATTTTATTCTCATTAATCTACAAAGATATTCAGATTGTTCTGCTGTATTGTATGAGCTACGTCATTCTCTCAATTTTTCTCTCTCTCATGGCATGTTTTCTCAAACTGGAATACTGATTTAGATGAATGTTGTTAGTGAGTGTGACGAAATGTTTATGATTTTTTTTCCAAAAGCATCCCCCCAAGAAGAAAAACATTTAGAGTCTCTCACTCACACATGCTTATTGAGAGAACCTTGTAAAACCTATTCTTCACTTCTATTGAAAGCTTTGTCATAAAATGCTCTGAGTTTGGGAGAAAAGGTAATCATACTTAAAACTATCCATCACATCTAATTTAGCAGCTCAAACAGTTTACAGTTTGGATGGTATTTTTACATAGCTTAATCCCAAATTTAATTAAATTTGTACTCAATACAACATAAAATACATTATCCTAAACTCATAAATGGTAGCTTTGTTTTGGACAAACTATTATGTAGTGTTAGATATACACAGATAGTCAGGTATTTGTCCAATGGTAAGCAATTTTAAATTTATTACAATTTTAATGTTAATTGTATGTAACAGTAGCAATTTATGTTCATTCCTGTTGCTTCCTGTTCTGTCTATGAGAAGTCATTACTTTTAAACAAGTAAGACTGGGGAAGTCCATTATCAGATACAGGTTTCCTTACTTTCCACTCTACTCAGTATTACAACTGAAACATGTCATGCAAACCTCCTGTGGCTTTCTTGAACCTGAATATTGTCACCTTCCAATTTTACAGCAGTTTTTATCCATTCTTTGGGTACTGACCTTTGTGAGGGTAATATCGCCAATCCCTTGTTCACTTCTTCTGGTGGAAGCCTTGTTCTCCCCATTCGTTCTTGTGATTACACCCTTTACCTGATGTTCTTCTCTTCTGTCTTCCCTACATTTCCTTTCCCCCACAAAAGGAAGAGCAGTGATTCTTTGTTAGCTTACTATGTTCTCAACTAGGTGACGTGATTTCAAGTCAGGGTCAGAGCCCTTTTGTGGTTGCAGGGGGTCACAGCCTGAGGTGACTCTCCTGGCTGTGCAAGGGTCACCCATCTCCACCAGCCAGCTATGAGAGGGTGGCAGCTTTTTTGGGACCTGAGGAGTTGAAGGGTCTGCAGCAGAAATAGCATTGTGCCAATGAGCACAGCATCAGTGAAGTTACATTGTTGTAAGTCCGATAAAAGAAATAGGAAGGCCAGGCCTGAACTGCATAAAACCATCTTGGCTTTCGAGGATGCTGTCCGGGAGAGCTGCCTCAGAGGCTGGAGACACTTCTTCATTCTCACTTGGCTGCATCCTGGTGATGCTGCTGGCACCCATGGTTTGGCTAAGCTCCGAACATTCATTTTGTTTCCTTAGTATCTCCTTGCTTCCTCCTTCCTTGCAAAACCAGGAATGTGTGGCTTGTAGTGACCATGCTGATCGAAAGCAGGAACTTGGAAAGCAGCAGATCAGCAGCAGTTTTGTAACACTTCAGCAAGCTTAACCCTCAGATGCACATTTCCACTTCTGCCCCTTCAAATCTGCTAGTCTAAATAGATTATATGTGGTGTTGTGAACACATTCTCAAGGCAAAGGTTCAGAAAAGGAAAAATGCATGTCTGTTAAGAACATCCATGTTTTTAAAAATTCAATTTAAGCTTAGCGTGGAGAATTGGTTTTCCAGAATCAAAAATAATTGGAATTGGAAAAATAAGTTGCATTTCATCTAATACAACCTGGAAAAAATTGTAAAAACAAATGTAAAAAATAAGCCTCAGGTAGCCTGAGCCTGGGGGAAGCAACTGATGTGAAGACTTTCATAAGATATTGCCACAGCTAATGTTACATTATGTAAATTAAAACTTTATTTCTGTATTGAAAATAATAATTCGGCTTTGAAATGTTACTAGCTTTTGCTAATTCCCTGTGCTAATAATAAAATTAAATGCTATTAAATAAATAATAAAATATGTGAAATGCTTAGAAATGCAATACCTCTAATTTCAGAGCTCCACTAAATGTCTGCAAACAGAGTATAAGCAACTGCTTTTCCTTTAACCTGAATCCTCTGGCAGTTGTCTCTTCTCTGGTCAGTTATGTGGATTTGCCCTTTCTGTGTCTAAATGCAAAATCTTTTTTCCTGTCCTACAAAACTCTTCTTGTTCGTCTGAATAAGAGAGCAGAGAAGTCCTGGTTCATCTGTTTTTGTCCTGCTCTAGTAGTGCACATGAGAAAGTATCTGAATTTGTCATCAGAATCATAGAACCTTTAAGGTTGGAAAAGACCTCAAGGATCATCAAGTCCAACCGTCAACCCACACCACCCAACCCACTAACCCATGTCCCCAAGCACCACATCTACATGTTTCTTGACCCCCTCCAGGGATGGTGACTCCACCACTTCCCTGGGCAGCCTGTTCCAATGCCTGAGCACTCTTGCAGTGAAGAAATGTTTTCTAATATCCAGCCTAAACCTTCCCTGGTGCAACTTGAGGCCATTTCCTCTTGTCCTATCACTTGTTACCTTAGAGCAGAGCCCAGCACCCCCCTCACTGCACCCTCCTTTCAGGCAGTTGTAGAGAGTGATGAGGTCTCCTCTCAGCCTCCTCTTCTCCAGACTAAACACCCCCAGCTCCCTCAGCCGCTCCTCGTCAGACCTGTGCTCCAGACCCTTCCCCAGCTCCGTTGCCCTTCTCTGGAGAAGACTGACCCTGTGAGTGGCACCTAGCAACCATGCCAAGTTATGATCTTTGCACCCCGTGTCTCTTTACAGATCCTGTCCTGGAGACATTTCATACAAGTACCTGTTAGGTTGCACTTCATACACACGTGCAACTTACAGTTTAGGGAGAAAGAACTCCATCCTGGTTTTAAAGGTGTCTGTGAACTCCATGGAATCTTGGGGAGCGTTCCACTCTGACCCTGGCAGTCCTGTGAGCCTGCCAAAGGGACAGCAAGTTCCCAGCTTTCTCCTGCGAGCTGTGGTTGTTGCACTGCTCCAAGCCTCCCCATTGGAGTACTGCAGTTCCCAGTCTGCCTTTTCTGCCAGTAGCGTGTGCCCTTCTGAGGCCTTCTGCAGGGATTCTTGGAAGACAACTTTGCCTCCTTTATATATATAT
>NW_010141316.1:0-2704 GCF_000699245.1 Pterocles gutturalis | reverse complement strand
CCTCCCCCGTTTCCCATCACACCAAACACAAAGCCGATACAGCTGGTCCCTGCCTCAGTCTCCCTTTTAACTCATCTCAGGCATTTTCAGGCAGATTGCAGCATAACCCTTGATGTCAGACATGCCACCTAGCAGGGGGCTCAAACTCCCAGCAAGCCGTAATAGTGAACAGTCTCTTAGGTTTCAGACTGTGCTGCTTCCTCATCCTATAACATGGTGTACCAGATGCAGTCTCAACCCCATCCTCCTATGCCGAAGGTCTTACACACTAGCAAATAGGAAACTTGAGAGGCTGCTACTTGTGGAAGTGGGGTTTCATTTCTGTTTCAGCTCCTCACTGATAATATTAGGACACTTACTCCACCTTCCACCCTACAAAGTGGACACAACACCCCTTTGGGGTTTCTGTGGTGCCCTTCAGCTCTCTCATGGAGCTCCAGTAGCACAGAACTACTTCATGCCAGGGAGATCCCAGCAGTAGCCTGAAGGATCTCCTGAAGGTAAGTTACATTGCTATAACTTACCCTCAGCAGTCAACTTTGCAGCAAGGCCTGTGTCTCTGTTACTTTAATTCTCAGGAGTGCAAGTACTTCCCCAATGCTGGCAGATATCACAATGCTTGAAAAGATGTTGTTGCATTGGCCAAAAAACCCAACCCAAACGTAAACCCAACATGAAAGCCTTTTAAATCAGCATAGTTTGCTCTTGTGGGAAGCCAGTTTAAGCAGTGAAAGAAAAAGTCTTCTAGTACAATAAAGGTTTCTGCAGACCTGAGGTATTTGAAGGCAACTTTGCCCCACCGCCACCCCCCATTGCTAATAATTATTTTTTAAAGATATTTCTTTGATACTAAAGAAATTTTTCTGAATAATTTTGTTTCCATTTCTTGTCTTTGTGGTTAAAAGGAGGATGAAAAGGTTGCCATGAGCGTACATGTCTCACAAATGTCATGTCGCAATTGAACATTACAGAATTACAGAATGACAGCATGAGACAGAAAGCAACCTCTGCAGATCATCTGGTCCAAATCCTGCTCCAAGTAGGGTCACCTGAAGTAGGTTGCTGAGGTCCACGTCCTGTCAGGTTTTGAATATCTCCAAGGATGGAGTACCACAACTTCTCTGGGCAGCCTGTGTCAGTGTGCAGCCACCATGTCAGCAAAAAAAAGCTTTTTCCTACATTTAAGGAATCTCAATCTGTGCCCATTTCCTATTGTCCAGTCACTGAACACCACTACGAAAAGCCTGGCTCTATCTTCTTTACACTCTCACATCAGGTATTTATGCACATTGATAAGATCCCCCCTGGAGCCTTCCCCAGGCTGAACAGTCCCAACTATCTCAACCTCTTCTCACATGAGAGGTACCCAGTTCCTTAATCATCTTCACAGCCCTTCACTGGACCTTCTCCAGTGTTCCCATATCTCTCTTGTACTGGGGAGCCCAGAACTGGATCCAGCACACCAGACATGTTTTGACAGTGCTGTGTAGAAGAGAAGAATCACCTCCCTCAACCTCCTGGCAATTTGCTTCCCAGGAAGCTATTGGCCTTCTTTGCTGCAAGGCCACACTGCTGGCTCATGATCAATCTGATGTCTAGCCCCAGGTCCTTCTCTGCAGAACTGCTTTCCAGCCAGGAGGCTCCCAGTGTGTGTCTGGGGTTGTTCTTCCCCAGGCAAAGGACCTTGCATTTCCTTTTATTGAACTTCACGAGTTTGTTTTGAGCCCATTTTTCCAGCCTGTCTGGGTCCCTCTGAAGGGCAGCACCACCATCTGCTTTGCCAATGACTCCTCCCAATACCGTATCATCTGCAAACTTGGTGAGTGCGTATTCTGTCTCAGTGTCCAGTTATTAGCAAAAGCTTTAATCGGCACTGGTTCCAGTATCAATGTCTGGCATACACCACTAGGGACTGGCCTCCAACTGTATTCCAGGTCACCGATCACAACCCTTTGAGCCCAGAAGTTCAGACAGATTTCAGTCCACCTCAGTGTTTGCTTATCTAGCCCATACTTAATCAGCCACTCTATTAGGATGCTATGGGAGACAGCATCAAAAATCTCTCTGACCTCAAGATAAACAACATCCACTAGTCTCCCCTTGTCTGCTGGGCCAGTCATTTCATCATAGAAGGCCATCCAGCTGGTCAAGAGTGCCTTCCCCTTCCTCTCTGACTAGTCCCAGTCATCTTCTTGTCCCTTTTATATTTGTACATGGTTAATAGCCAGGTACTGACTATAATTAAAAGTTAACCAGGAGGAAGTTAACCAGAAACTTGACAAATCAATAAATTATGTCCAAGAACTAAAATTATCTGGAAAACAAATTATGAAGACCTTTGTTAGATTGTTCAGAGAATTCAAGTACTTCCCATGCTTCATGATTTTTACCACATGGTATGTCAAGTTAACATAATACGGCAAGTTCAATTCAGTTTCTATAGCTGATCATGTGTTTTATTCTGTTATGGTTTTGATTCTGGCTGACAGCAAAACACCACACAGCTGCTCTCTCACCATCCCCTCTCCTGGGGATGGGGCAGAAAATTAAAGGGGTAAAGGGAAGAGAGATTCATGGCTTGAGATAAGAACAATTTAATAACTAAACTACAATATCATTGAAAATTATAATTATAATAATAATGATAATAATAGTAATGTATATAAGTATGCAACTGAGAGATACACAGTGAAACTGCTCACCA
>NW_010141315.1:0-1082 GCF_000699245.1 Pterocles gutturalis | reverse complement strand
GCAAGAAGCTCTAGCCTACTGGTTGGGTACGCAGAGAGGTGAGGCTTGCTACGCTTATGCATTTTTCTGTCGAAAAATAATCCACAACATAGAAATGACCCAAAGAACAATAAAAGGACACCCTGTCTCAACCCCTCTTAAATATTGTGTTGCTGGTACTCCATGTCACAAAGCAGCAGGTTTAATTCGCAGCCTCCCACAGCTGCCTGAGCTCATCCAGGAGATACCACTGCAGCCACAACCTGGTGTTTCTCATCTGTTTCCTACTTCCCAGCACTCATCAGCTCAGCTGCTGTGAATCCCAGTCTGGGAGGTAAACCTCTCTCACCTCCCATGCTTAGGAAATAACCAGCTCAACAAAAGGAGCTGTCTTTACTCGAGGTGGATATTTGTACTGTCTGTCATTCCTGAGTTGAAGATCACATCCCCCAAATCATTTTGAGGTGTACACAACGGAGCGACAGCACGGAACGTGTTGGATCTGCCTCACAGAACGCAGCACTTAACTAAGGACATTAGCCTAGTTTATGATTGAACATCTTTGCTTGGTTAATATGACTGAATTATGATTTGGGGGGTTTATTTTTATGCTGTTGGCTGTCCTTTGGGAACATGACTGAATTCAGCCTTTAAATTTCCCTCTGGCCACTGGACACACAAAATGCAGCACTATCTTTCGCTCTTTCTTGATCAACGTTTCTCTCCATCTGTGGGAACCTTCCAGGCTTTTTTCCAAACAGCTGTAGTATATATGTTTTTATCAGCAGTAAATAAAATTCTTTGGACTTTTGATAGGAAACCAGAAGTCTTTACTAACTCTCTGTAAAATTTACTGTATAGCTCCACTTATCATAAGAGCATACTTTAAGGACTGCTTCTATTTATAAGTATTTTAATGTATCAATTTATGTATTTTCCAATGTTCAGGTAGTTAATATCTTTATAGAGATCACACAAAAATAAGAAACAAAACCAGAATTTTCATGATGCATGACTGACTCAAAATAAGCTACTTGAAATGTACTTAAAAAAGCGGGTTAGTAATGAAAACAAGATGAACAAAACCCAATGGCAATATTTAA
>NW_010141314.1:0-777 GCF_000699245.1 Pterocles gutturalis | reverse complement strand
TGGGAACTGGACGAGCAGTGGTGGTGAGGTGGGGAGGTAGCGAGGAGGAGCACGGGGCTGGTGATTTCTCTCAAGCACGACAGTAACTTTGTTCCTTGGTCTCTGAGGTGCCAGAAGCAATGCAGGCCGCAGGGACTGGCTTTGGATTTTGAATGGGGCAGGTGAGCGACATGCCATGGTGCATTGGAGCAGGAGGTGGGTCTTGTAGAAGGGCCTTTGATCCTCCTGGCGTTTTTGCCTTCACGCCCTGACCTCTTGACCTTTGCTCTCTTACCTTCTGGCATTTGACCCCTGCTCTTTTGACCTTTAAACTTCTGACCTTTTGAAATTAGATACCCCTTGAACTTTGACCTTTGGAATTTTGGCCCCTGACATTTTGATGTTGACGCCCTGACCTCCTGACCTTTTTACCTTTGACCCCGTGACCTTTCAACCTTTTACCCCGTGACCTTTGAGCTGGTGATCTTTTTCCTTTTAACCTTTGACCCGATGACTCTTTTTACATTTGACCCCATGACCTTTCAACCTTGACCAGATGACATTTGACCTTTTGACCTCTGACCCGGCATCCTTATGACTTTTTACGTTTGTCACTGTAGCCGGTCAACCTTTGAACTGGTGACCTTTGACCTCTGTGACCTTTGAGCCCATGACCATTTGCCCTTTGACCTTTAACCCGTTGACTTTTGACCTTTGACGTGGTGACCTTTTGACCCTGACACTGTGATTATTAGATCTTTGACCACGGTACTTTTTTGACCTTTGACCCCATGACCT
>NW_010141313.1:0-8876 GCF_000699245.1 Pterocles gutturalis | reverse complement strand
AATGATTCCATGATTCTATGATTCTATGACAGAATACTGCTGCAGACCCTGAACCTCCCCACATTGTTCTACAACCTATTTTTCCCCTGTTTAGAAAGCCCATACTTGTTTTGCCCAACCTCAGAGGGAAAAAGAAATTCTGGGCTCTAGTGGCCCAAATAACTTAATACATAAAGTCATTTATTTAATGGTTGCAGTAGATCAAGCAGAAGAGAGATGTTGCTTTGGCATACAACAATTTTATAGAAAAAAAAATGTGTACACTAAGATAAAGAATCTCCAGGATTTAAAGGTAGTTTGAAACCACTGTACATAATTTAAAGCTCTTACATACAGTCAGTTCTTGAATGCAATAAGGATTCCTTCAGTGTCCTTAGCACTCAAAATTTCCTGAACTATTTTATACAAATTCAGGAAAATTGTCTGAATCTCAGGGTGAGTAGTGCACTTGCTGTAAACAATAAAGTGGACTAGCCCATTTCTGGATTGCATTGACTGTTCAAAATTCACCAACACAGAAATACCAGCCGAAAAGTAGTAGTAATGGAAATTGTAGAGTATCTCTTACATTTTTCCCAAAGTAAAATGAAGAACAGAAAGCCAAACAGGACTCCCACCAGTCATTCTCTGCCACAAACAATCGGTCAAAACCTAGTACCATTTTCAATTGATATTTCATAGGAGAAAATTTGTTTTTAAAAATAAACATGATTTACAACATTGCAAAGTTAATGCACCATTCCAGGACACAGCCATGCACTGTGAGGTCTCACATAAAGCAGAAAATATTTGGGGACAGCTTCAGCCTTAGGCCTTGGCTTCAGGAATCTGATCCCTGTGTGCCTGGTGCTCAGGCTGGAACTTCTGCATCAGTTGCATTCAATTGTATCAGACTTCTGCACTCTTTGAGAGAAGATATGGAAGCAGGTGGTGGAATCTGGGTGGGGGAATGAGAGAAGGTACTCTGGGGGAGCGATAAGAGTTGAGGAGATTGCATAGCAGATTGTTTGAAGTGTTCCAGTGGAGGTGAAGGGCTCTGTAAGGGATTCTTTCCCTTTCTCACTATACCCTGAACTGGGATCCCCTCCAGTTTCCTCAGTTCTCTGTGATATGAAATCCCACCTCGGACTCCTTAAGCCATGTAGTCCCCATTCTCCATCTCCTAAGTAACCTCTGCTTTCCTTCCTTTTTTTAAATTTTGTATCTTCCTGGGAAGGGGCTGTATTAGACCTGGGCCTGTTTCTGTCCTTAATGAAAAGAAAGAAGAGCAAAAAGAAAAAGAGTTCCGCAAAGGTGGACTTTCTGGTCGTGCAGTTACCAGGATGGCACCGGCAAGAAGAAAGAAGAGCAAAAAGAAAAAGAGTTCTGCAAAGGTGGACTTTCTGGTCATGCAGTTACCAGGATGGCACCGGCAACTGCAGAAGGGAGGACTACCTCCGTTTGCATTTCTTACCCCATTACCAGCAACAGTGGAAGAAGAGCTATGCAAATAGAAAACTGAGACAATTTCTCCAGGTACTTGAAAAGCTGTCAGTCTGGCACGACAATTTGTTTCTAGTTAGTTCAACAGAAGTATCAGCTACTTTCTAGACCTATTAGCAATACCTTTTGTCTTTACAGTCAAAAAAACCCCAGCCCCCAAGAGGTATGTACAGTTTCTTAGAACGCTACCATTGTAAATATTCATCACCAAGAGAAGAAAGTCAAAGCTTATGAATTTCCCCTTAATGTTTGAGTAATTCTGCAGCTGTCCTGCATGTTTTAGGAACCAGTGACTTGTAGTGCATGTTGTTTACAGGACTCCAACATTTTGAGCCTCAGCTCAGATCTACTCTGCAGAAGACAACTATATGAACTTATACAAGAAAACAGACATACAAGTGTAAAGATTCTTTATCTGCACTTTGTCAGTATCTTTGATAAAACTGCAATAGTTTATAAATGAATCCAAAAAAAGGCCAATGGTTACTTCAAATGCTTCTTATCTCCAATAAATTACAAACACGAAAATACAGATCAAAGCAAATAACACCAAGTGACAAATTAATTAAAAAAAAAGCATAACTACAACAATAAGACAGGACAAAAGAACACTGTGTTTTCCATCAATATTTTAAAAGCTCTCCTATTATATATTACCAACATTTGGCCATGATTTGGCTAAACTGAACGTTTTTTTGGTATCCGTCTCTTGTCTGATCTATTTGGGACTCATAAAGCATGCCTGTGCCTAAGCTGTCTATCCAAGTTCCTCAATGACCCCATCTAACACTACTTTAGACATATAAAACACAGGATGTATTTCACTTTACACAAAAAACACACACTTATTCAAAAAGCAGAAGGTGAAAGAAGACATATTTTTTTACAAAGCAGTGTAGAGGACAGCTAGAGAATTCGCCAGAAAGTAGAAATCTCAGTGCTTCTTTATCCTGAGGAGGCACAGATTATAGTCTCTATCTTCTAAGAGTGCCTAAATTCTCAGGCTACATATGTTAAGCTGATATAGAGTATTCTGTGGCCCTCCTCTTGAAGCTGAGATCATATATAAAAAAGAACACTAAGTTTTGGGGCCAAAGACAGAAAAATGGAGGCAGTCAGTGTAGCCAAGTGGGTTGATTGCTCCCACATGTTTAAGTTACAGGGTATTGAGAAAGCAAGTTCAACTAACTCAAGTTAGACTAGAAAGTACAAATAGGTAAGACCATGGGTAAGGGTTATGTCTGAGGAGGATGTTTGTAGACTCTGTGTATTCACAGAAATGTTTTCACGTGAAGTTAACCCTCTGTTTCCTACTGAACAAATTATATTGTCCCTGAATTCTGTCCTAAAATAACTTTTTTGTAGCTGTATGTATGTTTGGGATTTGTTTGGTTAATGCACTTTCGATGCTTTGGATATTCACTTTCTCATGGTGCCACACAAGTGCCATTGTGAGGAACTGCCAAGAAAGCAGTAATAAGATAATCTGTCTAATACAGCCAGACATTTCTTAGCTCAGCTCCAGTGAAGAAACAACTTGCCACACCAGCAGCTGAAGCACACTGTGTCAACAAGATGGAATGTAACTTATTTCATGCTGCAATGTGCATTAGAACAGAAATCAGGGCACGATTACTGCTTGACGTGTGGGGTTCGTTCAGGCATAAGAGCAGCACTTTGAGAGTGTGTTATGATGGAAAACATCTGGCCCATTTGGGCTTTCACTTGCATAGCCAACCTTGATATGTCCACCCACAATAAGCCAGCTGGTCATTCCTTTCATTAACATCAGTTAAATATCTGCTGATATTCATTTAGGAAACGTTAAATATGAGAGACCTAGTCTACGTATAAAGAGAAGCTGTCTTCAAGAAATTTCATCATCCTTTTCTGAATGTAACAAATCACAAAACTAACACTTTTTGCTGTCAGACATGGTGATGCCTCGGGCACAGATTTTTTTATAAACCAGAGGGAACAGGATACTCTGCAACAAAAGAAAGAGCAGAGTTTGCACAGGTTTTGATTCATTTTCCCTCCAATATTGCCACATAATTTATAGGATAACCAGAGGCACGCAATTTTGATAGGTTTTTTGACTGGTGTAAGAAGGGGACAGTTCCATGAAGGAAGAAAAAATGGAACAGAAGTCTGTAGCAAAGAAGAAAACTAATTTTGAAGCAAAGAAAAAATCTCTGAATCCTAGATTCAGAACAGAGAAGTAAAACCTTACAGCTGGGTCACTTCTTGGCTATTTTATTTTTCTTTTGTTTCGTTTAAATTATATTTTAGCATAATTCCAAGAGGTTCCCTTTCTCTTCTTAAGTGACAAATCAAAACATTTGACAAAAAGAAAGTAGATAAGAACAAGTACCCTTCTGCAATGTTTAATAACTTTATGAGAATGAAATCAGATTGCTGACACTGTGTTTCTCATTGCAGTGCAGGTTTCTACAGAATTTACTACTTATATTTAAAATTATTGCTTGAGAAAGAGATCTAATATAGCTTTGGTCATTTGCCCATGCTGTTATTTACGCTGTTACAAGGTTTCCCTAGTACTTATACTTTAGTGCTTGCGCATACATGTATTTTGAACACTATGTGTGATCTGGCTTATGACTTTCAGAAAATATGAAATGTGGATAAACATAAATTGGGATACTGTCACATCTGGAGATTCACGTACTGAAGTACTTCCATCAGATGGAGCTAGAGAGGAGAAAGAAGCATTTAGCAAAGTGCACTACACATCTGAAATATAGCAGATGTGTTTTCAGTCAGCAGTGTTTTAACTTAATGTAACTTTTGGCATGACATCTGAAGTGCCAGTGTGCTGTGTTCTGCTTCACCGCCACCCTCACATCCCTAGAGATGCCAAAATGGGTTCTGAGGGAATTTTCATCCTTTATTTTGCTATCTCCTTTCCTTTCCCTCCTCATCATACCTTCCCTCTCTCTTCTCCAAAAGGAAGACTTCTAATCAGAGAATGAGAAACAAACTCTTTCTTACACTAACCACCACACTATAAAAATAAAGAAGCACTGAGAAGGATTTTATAGCAAAAAAATCATAAAGATGTGAAGAGAAGGCAAGATCATCCTGGTTCACTTGCTTCATGGGAAAATAATAATGATAACAATAACTATAATAACAATAGAGAAAAAGAAGAAGCTATTTTCAGCATATGTATTCCAGTTCCATAAAAATCCTTTCTAGAATTCCTACTAGCTGCTAACACCAATAGTTGCCTTACCAATGACATTGGTAATAACATATGGTGACTAAAAATGAAGGTTCATACAATAGGTACATCTACCTGTTAAAAAAGCTCAATCATTCTGAAGTAGTTCTCAAAATCCTTTGACAAAGCTACAGTCCTGTTTAAAAAATGTCTGTTTTCAAGCTAAGTGTACAAACTAATTAGAGTTCAAGGTAGAAAGTTTACGCAGATGTTTTGAAAGGAGATCTATGACCATTTTTTTCCTCAAAAGAATCTTATGAACAATGATGAAAACTAAATGTGATCAGTACAAATGCATTAAAAGGAAGAGAAAGAGTGAGTTTGTTGAGTTGGAAACTATAATAGGAGGTGTAACTTCCAAGCACATCATTTGGATGCTGAAGTCAAATCATAACAATCTAATTTCTCCAATGAATTTGTACGTTTTTATCAGAGCTCAGAAATACATACTCGAGCACTAGAATGTGCTTTGGGCTTCTGCATTAACAAAATCCCTCACTAGTGTTTGCATTATTTCACTGGTGCTTTCAGACTCTAAATCTCTGTTGACAGGAGAATGAATAGGTAATGAATAGGCAAATAGGTAAGAATTACTATTTGTTAGGCAGACAACAATAGGGATATTTTTCACAAATATCACTTCTGGGATAGTCATCATGTCATTGTGTTCATTTCTCGTGAACATTTTATTGAAATCCATTTGGGGAGACTAAATTTTGGAGTCTTAATGCAGGGTTGCATAAGAAGAGGCATATATATTTTTGTCAGGAAAAAATCAATTGGGGTCACAGCAAAAATGGTTTCTAGATACTACCCAATTCATCAGGGAACAGGAAAATATATTTGACTTAAGTGATGAGACAACTTTAATACTACCTGTTAAAGAAAACATGGTGAAACTCAGAAAGCAATTCGTAACTAATTCAGTAACATTTGTTATGTTCAACATTTAAATATTTCTAGATAACCAATTATATTTGTAAAACCAGTTATTTGTTTGCCGGTAGTTTGGAAAGAATTAAAGATTCCAGCAGAGGAATCTTTAGATAGAGGAATTCTAAGTTGTTTGACCAGCCCTAGGGAAAAACTTGCAAAAACACTTCAAATGGTTATAAGACAAAAGTTCCACTTCCAGGAGCCCTTAGGAAACAGAAGTGAGTGTTTTTAACCAAACTGGATGCACCTAGCTTAACCAGCTCGGTTTCTTTATAGCCGGTGAAGAGAAACAGGTTCTTCCATTGGTCAATTCAAGCACTTAAATTAGGCTCCTGCCAGCAATTGGCACTGAAGAAAGCTATTTCTCTCCATTCACTACACAGGAATCCTGAGGACAGCAGCCACCTAATCAAGCTGGGTGAAGTTAGAACCCTTAATTCAGTAGCCTGAATGTTGTGCCGTGTTTTCAGCAAGCTACTGGTACTTGTGCTTTCAATATATGTCTTAAAGACTTTTTTGAAAGGGATTTAGACTTTTATGTCATTGAGACATTGCTGAAACCCTATCATTAACGTTTTCTATACATGAAACATCTTCATATGATAAAGTTTTTGCTGGAAATATTTTAGGAACAATTGACTCTTTATGAATTTTGTATGTGAATTTTGTACAAGAGCTCTCCTTTATAGCCAATTGTAAACTGTACAGATCTGTAAGACATTAGAATAGATAAGTTGTCCTCCAAAGCAAAATCTTTTTGGCCTTTCCTATCTTCACAGTCTGCTGTGTGCTTTAGCATTTTGTGAATATTTTCTTAGGAATAGTAAAAGAATCTTGCTAAAGAGGTGCAATAGATTATTTGGATGAAAATAAGTTATTGGCTTCTGCTTTTTTACTTCCAAGGTGTGCCAACAGCAACAGAAGAAGGAGCAATATATTGCCCTACTGGAAAGAACAAAAATGCACACAAAATTCAGAAGAAACCACAACTTTAAGCCCTTCTGCCACATAAGTCCAGAACCTCATCTCAGTGAAAGCAGTCAAACTTCCACCGCTGATTTAAATGAAATGAGGTTGCAGTCCTAAATTATAAAACCTCTTAAATGGAATTATTTCCTACTTCCAGTTAAGACAAATAACTTTAATACACTGGCAAATTGAGGAAAAATATCCAAGTTCTAATATTTGGACTTTTTCTGAGCAGTATGTTACATCTGTTGACTGCAGAGGCACAACTGGTGGGACTGAGAATTCTGGAATCCAGCAGTGTATGGGAAAAAGAAGAAGAGGCAGGGACAGTTTCTAATTCATGATAAACAACGTTCTGCTGCATGGTGCTTCCACCAGTTATCAAAGAGAGAAAGAAGTCCGTTAAAAAGAGCAGGCCTGTGTAATTTGAAAATAAAGACACAATACTATAGAAATAACTGGGATACTTGAGAGCTTAGCACCAAACCAGAAAGGTTATGCTTGTACTAAATGACCAACTGAATATGACCTCATTATCACCAAGAGAGCTGTCTTGTATACAGACACTTCAGATACAAACTTTGGCAACAGCTACCTAGCTTGTGCTGCCAGTGACGCCACAGAAACCAGCCTGAGCATTATCTCTTCAATCAGAACATTTAAACAAATATAGATGGTTGACACTTCCACCTTGATCAAAACAGGGTGAACCAGAGGGTTCAGAAAAACATCTTTTGGTAAAGAATGCAAATAAAAGGAAGGGCTACACTTAGTAAATAAATAGTACATATTTAACATAGCATGCTAGGCCTTTATGGCGTGGTTGTTTTCTGATACTGCCTGGTTCTTAGGACAACATACCTGTGACTTTTATCTTAGAGCACTGCTTAGAAACCTGACTGAAAAGTTAGGAGTGCTGGGAAAATCAAGTCAAAGGAAAAAAACAGTTTTCGTCCCTGAGAATAAATACTCAGAGGAAACTAGGTTAGATTGAGGTACCTGAAGTCTTCAGCTCACACCTGTTAAATTAACTGCTTCTATCATCTCATTATTTTTAAGTTCCTGGCCAGTTTATAATGACAATATTTAAAGCATACATTAAGGTTAATCAATATAGCAATACTTCCAGCAGCCTGCAAAAAAGCTTGAAACTGTAGAACTGGGAAGAATGCATTGTCAACTTCATCCTAATTGACCATAGAACTTAGTGCCCTGGAAAGATTTCACCAATGCTCTCCCACCAGAAGAATTTTGAGCACATCAGTAGATGAAAGAAATGGGGTTACCCATCTAACAACATATGTTTCAGCTGTTGGTAAAGCCATTTCAGAGGCTGGCACTCTAGAGTGCAGCGAAGCACTGAAACTGTTATCATAACAGAAAATGTGACAGTGGTTCTCAGGGAAGGGAGGCAGTTCCCTGTAAATGGTATAAGCAGAAGAGTCTCAAGATAGAATCATACAATGCAAAAATTGCTCTAAAATGCATGGAATTTATATTCAGCTTCCAAGTTGGGACTGGGAAATTAGGTAGGAGAGTAAGCAAAACCCAGGCTAAATCTGTTCAGACAGCAGGTCTTTATTTGAGAGAGGTCCAGAAAAAGGCGTGTTCTTTAGCTAAGGAGCAAGACTCAGATATATTAAAAGAGGGAAATGCGGAACTTCAGTTGAGCTAAAGGTGGGTTAAAAATGAGGAGGGCTCATTTGGCTTGAGGATGCCAATTTCCAAAGATGGAAGAAAGAGTTTCTGGAGAGACTTTTTGGGAGCAGATGACAGGCAGAGTTCTTTAGTTATGTTTGCTGCTTATTTGACTTTTTAATTCAGGGAAGATTGGAATTTTATTGTTTGTTGTATGCCACCCCAGTGATGACAATGCAGTCAAGTTTTAGCCCATATGTCTGAATTAATTTGATGAATGTCTGGAGCAATATCCTGTTCTTCATAGAATCATAGAATCATAGAATGGTTTGGGTTGGAAAGGACCTTAAAGATCATCAAGTTCCAACCCCCCTGCCATGGGCAGGGACACACTCCACTAGCCCAGGTTGCTCAAAACCTCATCCAGCCTGGCCTTGAACACCTCCAGGGATGGGGCATCCACAGCTGCTCTGGGCAACTTGTTCCAGTATCGAACCACCCTCACAGTGAAAAAATTCTTCCTCATGTCTAGTCTAAATCTACCCTCTTTCTGCTTAAAACCATTACCCCTTGTCCGCTCACTGCACTCCCTGATAAAGGGTGCCTC
>NW_010141312.1:4388-4635 GCF_000699245.1 Pterocles gutturalis | reverse complement strand
GGCAGGCTGGGCACCCTAAAAAGCAAATGGGGCTCCAAAATCTCCCAGCTGGCCCAGAGGGTGTTTGAGGGCTTGCTCCATTCTGGGGGGGCTCTGCTGGCAGAGGGACAGGGGCTGCAGCATATCCCCCACTGCTGCTGCAGGTGCGGGGGGGGCAGCACCTAGCACCCCGTGCTCCCCAAAGCCCACCCCATCCTGTGTCCCCTGCTGCTCCCAGGAGATAGTTCAGCCGTCCCCTGCTGAAGCT
>NW_010141312.1:4009-4278 GCF_000699245.1 Pterocles gutturalis | reverse complement strand
GCAGCCCCCAGCCGGTACCTCCATCCAGCACGGCTCTGCCTCCCTTCTCCCCATTCTGTCACCAGGGACTCACGGCAGGGTTTGCCGTGACACCTCTGTTGAGCAGAGCGGTGTTTTTCTCCTTTTCCTTGAACCAAGTCGAGTTTCCCCTTTAAAAAGAGAAGAGGAAAAGCAGAACATCCCTGCTGCGGTGCCGAGGGCTGACCCCACAAACCCCCTTCCCAGCAGCATCAGGGAGCTGGGGATGGTGCCTGCCGGCCCGGCGTCCT
>NW_010141312.1:3311-3785 GCF_000699245.1 Pterocles gutturalis | reverse complement strand
TGGGACCGCCGATAACCCCTCTGCCCCCACAGGAACTCCCTTAATGATTACCTAATGTCCTCCAGGAGGGGAGGCCGGGCGCAGGGCTGTGTGCTGGGGGTGCTGGCTGTGCCACAGGGTCCGGCTGGGCACCAGTGCTGCTCTCAGTGGTGCCATCATCCCTGGGAGACATCGGAGCAGCTCATGGTCCCGGCTCTTCTCACTGCCCGGGCAGGTCCTCGCTGCCCACTCCTGGGGATGGGGGAGAGAATTAAAGGGGTGAAGGGAAAAGAGACTCATGGGGTGAGACAAGAACATTTGAATAACTAAACTACAATAATCTTGGAAATTATAATGATGATGATAATAGTAATATCTACAACTATACAAATGGGTGACACACAGTGACACTGCTCACCACCCCACGGCCAAGGCTCAGCCTGCTCCCAGCTAACGATCCCAGAGCAGGGAGAGTCCGGAAACCCCAATCCCAGA
>NW_010141312.1:0-3050 GCF_000699245.1 Pterocles gutturalis | reverse complement strand
GATTGTCGCTTGCTCCCCACCACAAACCAAACCCAGCCTCACCGTGCTGCTGAGAAGAGAGTTCACTCCGTCCCAGCTGACACCAGGACAATCCTCTCCATCTCTCGCATGGAGGTTTTTGGGGGACTGCAACTGTGTCCCTGCCGCGCTGCGGGAGCTGGTGCCATAGGGGGTGGTATGGGGCTGGAGTGATGGAGACAGTGCTGTGGCTTCTCCAAATGCCTGCACCCCTGGACCCCACGGTGCAGGGACACCTGAGGCTGGGGGGGACCAGGGAAAATGGGGAACATCCATCTCAGGTCCAACACACTCTTTGCCTGCACCCTTCAGCCTGGTGCTGGGCAGCGTGGCTCCCACCCCTCTGTGCCCATGGGGTCCCACTGTGCCTGTGGGTCCCGCTGTGCCCATGGGGTCCTGCTGTGCCCATGGGGTCCCTCTGCGTGGGCTCTTCTTGTTCCTGTGGGTTCCACAGCCACAGCAGAGCCCACCTCTGGGTCCCAGAGCAGCGCAGGGTGGGCACCTACAGAGACAAAGCAGCTCGTGGTGTCCTCGAGGGAAGCACCTGATGTGGGGCATGCAGCAAGCCACAGAGCAGACAGTGCCCGCGACAGCATTGAAGGTCCACGTCATCCCCATCCGTGCACCTCGGACCAGTCCTGGGACCCAGTGGAGCCACGGGGTTTGTCACCCAGTGCTCCCACCCCACCAGGCTCACAGCCACTGTGCCCCGTGGTCCTGTCACCTCCTGTCCTCGGGGTCAGCGCCTGCACACCAGCGGGGGACACTCGCCGTGGCCTCTGGCACAGGCACACGCACCAGGGTGGCACCGTGATGGGCGTCCCATCCCTGCGGGGGGTCCGAGGCAGACCGGGCGCCCTGGTGATCGTCACCCACCACCGGGGAGCCCAGGTTGCACGTGGCAGAGGGGGCACTTGCCCAAACCCACGCTGTGTTTACCACGGGCGCTGTTTGCACTGAGTTCCCACAGGGCATGGTTCCGCTTGCCACCAAATCGTTTCAGAGACCTTGTTCAGCCTGCGCAGAGGGTTTAAAGTTCAGGAAAACAGTGCGTGGGCCTCAGGTGCCAGCACCGGGATGACTGTCCCCTCCCTGGGGACCCTCTGTGCGTCCCCAGGCTGTCCTGCTGCCCCCGGACACGCTGCCGGGGTGTGGTGGGGCTGGGCAGCCCCCAGTGGCACCAGCTCCTTCCCCCAGGCTGTGGGGGAGAGGAGGATGGAACCCCAGCCGGTGGGGGAATAATCCAGGATGCTTCATGCCAGCGGAGATTGGCACGACTGCGCTGAGGGTGGCAGCTCGGGGGGTCACCCCGTGGGAAAGGCAGCTCGGGGGGGCCCTGAGGATGTGTATTTAGTGCCGCTCCATGCTCAGACCACATCTTGGCTCTGAGCACAGAGCAGGCTGTTCCCCAGGGATGCTGCTCCCCAGGGATGCTGCTCCAGCAGGTCCCTGGGTGTCCCTGGCTGGGCAGCCCCATGGCACCCCTGCCTGGGGGGCTGGGGGGGAGCAATGGGGCAGCAGGATGGCAGCTGTCCCTCTCCTGTGTCCCCAGTGCCTGGGTGTCTGGGGAACCAGCTGGAAGCGAAGCTGGACAAGCCGGATGTGGTGAACTGGATGTGCTACCGTAAGACAGAGGATTATTTCACCATCTGGCTCAACCTCAACACCTTCCTGCCAGTGGGAGTCGACTGCTGGATCGATAACACCAGGTACTGCTCACCCCCACCCAGGAGCTCTGGGGGAAATGACCTACCAGACACCTCCCTCCCTCTCCTCCCCACTGGCCGTGACCCGGCACACATGGAAAACCACGGGAGCACCACGGGACTGTCTGGGAACACAGCTGGCTGGCTCCTTTCCCACCTCCCTGCCAGTGCTGGTGCCCATCCAGACCATCCTCAGCACCCACCGGCAATGCTGCCACCCTGCTCGGGAGTGGCATCAGCCCCCTCCATCAGAGCCACCTGCCCCGAGATGGCGGGCTATGGGAATGGATGCTTGGCTTGGCCCTAGTCCACCTCCCCATCCACAGAAGCCTTGGGAACAGCCACCAAGGTCCAGGTTGCCACCCGGTGATGTCCACCCCATCCCTTGGGAACATGGCTCTCCTGCTCCTTTCCATCCTGTCCCTGCAGGGTGGTGTACAACCGAACCTCCCGGAAAATGTCCAATGCCCCGGGAGTGCACATCCGCGTGCCTGGCTTTGGCAAGACCTATTCTGTGGAATACCTGGATCAGAGCAAGCTGGCAGGTGAGAGGAGGAGAGACACGGGGCGTCTGGGGACCCCACGCACTCCCTGCAAGTGGACAGGTGTCCCCATGTCCCCATGGGGGACCGGTTCTACAGAGAGCCCTGGTCACCTGGGAGTGAGGGACATTGGCGTCAGGGACGCGTGCCTGGCTTTGGCAAGACCTATTCTGTGGAATACCTGGATCAGAGCAAGCTGGCAGGTGAGAGGAGGAGAGACACGGGGCGTCTGGGGACCCCACGCACTCCCTGCAAGTGGACAGGTGTCCCCATGTCCCCATGGGGGACCGGTTCTACAGAGAGCCCTGGTCACCTGGGAGTGAGGGACATTGGCGTCAGGGACATCCCCCCGACTGTGACCCCAGCACACTTGGGACACACAGAGCCACCACCTCTGGCTAGAGCCACCAAGCTACAGGGCTTCCCAGAGGACATGGTGGCCATGACCAGGACCAGGGTGGAAAAAGGTTGGCGGGAGACCACAGAGCTCATTCACAGAATCACAGAATCACAGAATGTTAGAGATTGGAAGGGACCTAAAGATCATCCAGTCCAATCCCCCTGCCGGAGCAGGACACCTAGATCAGATCACACAGGAACGCATCCCTCCCCATTCTCTCTGCCTGCAGGTTACCTGCACACCCTGGTGCAGAACCTGGTGAACAACGGCTACGTGAGGGACCAGACAGTCCGTGCAGCCCCCTACGACTGGAGGGTCGGGCCCCGTAAGTCTGGGGCTTGTGGCCGGGCCACCACGCTGGGAGGGAGGGAGGGAGGGAGGGAG
>NW_010141311.1:0-878 GCF_000699245.1 Pterocles gutturalis | reverse complement strand
GGCCCTCCTGCCGCAGAGGATGGGGATAAACCTGGGGGAGCCAAGGGGCAGAGGGATCTCGGGGCAGGCAAAGCAGCAGCTCTGCCCCCCCCTCGCTGCCCCGGCTGCCAAGCCAAGGGGAAGCTGACATCCCTCCAAAAAATTTTTCCAGCCAGTGTTTACAACGAAAACCCTGCGGAGCCAGCGCTGCCTGCCCTCAGCCCACCTCCAGCGACTCCTCCACAACAGGAAACCCAAACTCCGACCGAAAAACAGCTCACGCCGAGTCACCCGGCGGACGGAGGCTCTGCGGGCGAAGCCGCCCTCTCCTGCCAAACCCTCTCCTCGTCCTGCCCACGACCTGTCCCCTCTGCAAAGGAGCGTTGCCATCCGCCTTTCCAAACTGAATTAAACCTCCTCTCGCCTGGGGTAATTAATTTTTTCTTGGGGCCAAGGCGAACGTGGAGGCACAGCCCCCGTCCCTGCGCCAGCCGGGTACCTGAGCTCCAGCACAGCTAAGAGAAGGGAAAAGGGAAATTCCCGTTATCCGCCAGCCCCGGGGAAATTCTAAAGAGAAAGGTCTGGAGGGGTTTAGTTTGAGCAGGTCTCTTTGGTTGGGCAACTATCTAGCCCAGAACTCAGCGCACGCTAGCCTGCAGCCTTCCGTAACCGGCACAGGCCAGCCGCCTTCTAGGAGATTTCAGCCCTGTAAAGCAAAAAAGGGGTAAATCGTGCGTTTAATGGAGGTTTTTGGAAAGAATTTTAAAAAAAAAAAACAAAATAAAGGTTGGAGGATTGCGAGGGGTACTTACGGGGCACGCCGGTGTACATGATGGAGAAGAGGTTGATGCCCACGGTGCAGGCGTAGAAGATGGGCAAAGCCCGCAAGCCGTTGGGAA
>NW_010141310.1:92654-93796 GCF_000699245.1 Pterocles gutturalis | reverse complement strand
CTATGATTCTATGATTCTATGATTCCTGGAAGCACCTTTTCACTTCTCCTTCCAAACCACATTTACTTTTTTTCCAACATTTATAATCTGAACTCAGGTCAATCTAATTTTAACCATAAAACCTGCCCTGTTTTATCTTGTTTGGTAAACTCTTTCCTTCACAAATACAATTCACAATACTGCAGCAATTAAGATCTTTTCATCTTCAGCATTGAAACTGCGTAGTCAAGTATCTGCTTTGTAAAGCTGCCACACGGGTGTGATATTATGAACAACAAGAGTACCTCACATTTAGTTACAGTCCCCCCTCTCCAAAAACATCAGACACCGAAGGGTAAACATTTAAGGTATCAGAATAAAGAAAACAGTGCCCCTTCAAGACCCTCCTTTCCCTGCTGAGGAGCCCTAAGTCCCCAGATGCCCCAGCCCATACTCCTGGCCAGCTCAGGGCACTGCTGAGGCTTGCATCCCCACACCCCTCCTTCTGAGAATGGGCACGGAAAGGGACACCTGGTAAAAGGAAACAGATATGATCTGTGATTTTTTTATTATTATTTTTTTTCTTAGGCTGACAACAGCACGCATGATGAATTTGTGCCAGCACATCTTCCTGTTGCTGCGACCCCCTCTTTGTCTGTTCAATGTCCTTGTCAATTACTGTCTTAAATTGGACTGCAGCATCCCATGTAGGGACCCTCCCTTCCTCAGTTTTTGTATGTCCGAAGGCACTGGGACTATGGGAATTTATTCCTGACTAGGACTGGATTCAGTATTACTGTAAAAGCAGGTCTTCTGGTTCTTCTGGCTCTGGGCCCATTACTACAGATTTTTGTCAGGCCCTGTCCACAGTTCCAGCATGAAAGCAGGAAAGTGTCTTTTTTAACGCATTCTTCCCTGATTGTACTGACTCATCTATATTTTAATTACCATTAAAGTGGCTTTTCTCCCCTAGGAGTCTTCTTTTGAAGATCAGGCTGTGGTGGCTTGGGCCACTGGACATGCTGCACAGAATGTGATTACGTCATGGAGCCTTGTCCTTTCTGCCAGTGGGAGCCTGGTGGCAAAAGGCTGCCTGAGAATCCCTACAGATATGTGAGACAAACATGGAATTTCAGTGACTGTGGGTGCTATGTGTGGGTCAG
>NW_010141310.1:71200-92644 GCF_000699245.1 Pterocles gutturalis | reverse complement strand
AGCAGCAAATCAAGTTCTGGTCAAGTGCCTTGAGTTGGGTGGTGCTCCTCATCCTCCCTTGTTTGTATCAAAGCCAGCAAAAGACCAGGAGGTGGTGGGTGTGTTCCTGTGTGCCTGGAGTTGGGTGAAAATGGCCTGTGCCTGGTGCCAGATGGGCTTCCCACATTGTCAGGGACCACCAGGCACCCCAAAGGGGCCACGTGGCAGTGGGGAGCCCATGGGTCTGTGCTGCAGCAGGATGGGTGGTAGCACCATGCTACTGGGAAGGTCACTTCATGCCACCATGGTAGTCACTCCGTGACAGGTGGGGCAGTCTCCCCGCGCTGTGCCCCACACGATCCAGTGTGTCTGCAGAGCTCCATGCAGCTCTCGTGCTGTTTGCTGCCCAGGGAAGGCGATGTAGGGAGGCCCTTCCTCTCCTGGGCTATGTCAGGTATAAATAGCTCTTACTGAGGGGAGCGGAAGGGGCCACCGCCTTGCCAAGAGGACAGAGCCGGCACAGAGAGGGCTGGTAGGGCTGGCGGCAGCCTCACCACCGGGCTGCACCTCTCAAAGCCTCCTCTGTCTCTGCTGGCTCCCTCCGAGCAGTTGCTAGGTAAAGGCAGGTGTGTCAGCTGAAGTAGTGGAAATTTCTATTCATCTTATAAATAGTTCAACAGTCCGACTTGGTGAAATGTGAAACGAGCAAACATCCCATCTTCTCCTCGGAGGGCAGATCGGGATTCAGTCTATAGTGCTGTCATGTCAACTGTGTCAGCGCTGCTGTTCATGATGCCAAGGCCCCATAAGTTATTCATGCGAACACAGCAAACAAAGGTTTAGCTTAACCGAGGGATGAACATTCCTCCACCTGCAGCTTTCTCCACAGGCAGACGCAAAAAGCACGGGGGTCACTTAATCTGTGACAGAAATAGATTGCACCGTCTCTTGGGTCAGTAGGCTCTGCAAGTACAGTAATATGACTGCAGGCAGGCCTAAGAGCTTCTGGCACAGCGTCCTTGGTAGTAAGAGAAAATGTCATTAAAATCCTAATGCAGCTTGGCTGGTTTGCTTGAAGTTTCCCAGGCAAAATTATAAATTTACCTTATGTTTATACACTAGTCTATTAGAAGCTCTTTCCTTCTGCTAATCCCCCATGCTTCTTGTCTGACTATGTTGACCCTTGTTCTCTGGTGTATTAGGACAGATCCCCACCAGAGGTTAATACTCCCTATGAGACAGCGAGAGCTTTTCGTGTCTTTCTCAGTGACTGAAGAGTTTCTTCTCTTGAAATGATGAGACTTTACAGACTGAATTTGAAGCTATATGTCATCTTGGCAACATATTAAATGTAATTTATTTTAGTATTTCAATCACAGTCAATTTTAAAGAAAGGAGGTATCTCCGTGATATTGCCTGGAAATGGATATGTCTGGGCAAGCTTTCATATAACCTCAAAGAATCGAGTCATCAGCAGCATCTAGCAGTCAAAGCAGAGGGTTGGGAGAAAAGATTTGTAGATCTCGGTTCTACCATGAACCCTTTATCTGGGCTGACCAAGCCAAGGCCTGCTGCATCTTAGATGGTCGGATTGCTATGGGGGCACTAAGACTAACACACACAGCAAAGCGTGGTGTGCTCATTAGATGAAAGAGAATTTGTAAGTGTGAGTTTTTACTTTCTTTTGTTCCCATTTGTTCTTGTTAACCAGGGGGTAGGATTACACTGATCCATGGCCAATCTGTGCTTACACCTCCATGTGGAGGTGAGGACAAGACAATGTCCCTGTGTAGTAGTTACTGCCAGTTGCTGCAGTGACAGTGACTGACCGATATTGTCTGAAACTGGGCCACCATTTCATTTGTGTTGAAAACTGTCTTTTCAGCTGACTTGTTTACTGGTGAATGATAAGGCCTTGCGCTCACTTGCCCACGCTCTGTGTAGCTGCTTCTGGAAAGGGGCTACTTGTGGCAAATCAAGGGAGGGTGCTGTGATGAGGAGTCAAAGGAGGTATGGGAGTGAAAGCCAAGCCATTTAATACAGGCTTATGCCTCTCCTGAACTCTCTTTTCTGTTAGGCTCACATCCACAGAGAAGGAAAAAATCAGCCTTGCCACGTTAGCAGTTAGTCTTCACCTATGTTTGCCTGATCTGATCAAATATAGGCAAAAGGAAACAAATAAAAATTAAGACAGATGACAATGCTCAGCACCAAGCTGGTGCTTTGCTCCTTAGTGTGTGATGTAAGCTGTAAGTGAGCCTTGCTGCCTTTCTGGGAGATAAATAAGCAGAGCAGTCATATTTAGCAGATGTAGGAACATGAAAGCCTATAGCTACAGCATGAAGGGGGAAGATAAACAATTTATAAGTACTTGCAAGCGATGATGGCACAGCTCTGAGCTGCAGTTCTAATTTACTGCTCTCTGTTCATCTCCCCTGCAAGCTCCAACCAGCAGATTGCAGGGCCATCGCTTTCTGAGCTCTGTGCAGTCTCAGGCACATGCCAAGGGCTACACTGCATGAACCGCACTTGCATTTTTGAGAGCATACACGAATAGCCTCGCTGTAGTCAGTGGGATGTTTTGCATAAATACTCACTCTGTGTACGGCGTACATATCATAGTGCTTACGAAATTGGCCATTTAGCCACAAAACTCAGCAAAGGCATAAAAATACAACTGCTTTTTATATAGAGTGTCCCATTGGTCTTGAAAGTCCTTGTTCTTAACATGATGAATGGCTAGCTCCAAAGAGCTGTCACTACTGTTCTGGAGTACAATCTGATACATATTGGCAAACAAGAGTTTATTTGATGCATAGTGTTGTAAGTGAATTAAAGTTTTTAAAACTGTCTTCTCTACTGGTCCAATCAAGCACAGTGTCCTACATTGTGTAAATAAATTAGTGATGTGGGCTTTTCATATGCATGTTAACATGGTATTGCTTAAAGTGTTACTTGGTCTTATTTAGTTAGATGCAAGAAACCATTTCTTCGTAGGATTCCTCATCACCAGAATGGAACAATAAAGATTTTTTGAGGAACTGTGTGCAGATCAAAGGTGCTGTTTGAACTGAACCTAAGTATTGGTGAGGTCTGGGAAATGAATTGATACGGGAGATGCATTTAACTGTGCCTTAATATATATCTTACAGCAGGAGAAAGGAAATTGTAGTTTCCTTAGAACTTCAAAGGCAGGAAACTCTATAATGAAAACCTAATATACATCTTCACTCTTGGTGTCTCCTACCATTGTGTAACCTTGCATCAAAGGATACCTGGGTTATTACTTAAGGGAAGACATTGACAAGGACAGCATCACCAGCTATGGAGGGAGTGAGAAAAAAGGAGCTATCGAAAGGATCTAGGATTGAACAAAATAAGGAAAGGATTGAATAAATTATGTTTCCCCATATTAAACTTTATAGATGAAGAACAGCTTTAAGAAGCTGTTTAGATACGTTGTGTGACATAGTTACTGTAAAAAAAACCATAAATATTCATATATTATCAAAGTGATAGTTTCCACTGTTTTATTGTGCTTGCACATTGTTTGGGATTTGCTTCCCACAAATACTCATTAAAGTTCTTAGACTTAGTTACTTTCAAGCAAATATTGAGAGATACTTTTGATCATCAAATCTTAAATTAAAAAGATATTTGATCTAGTAAAATTCCTAAAAATCTTAAAATTTCCTAAGAAATACATACATCCACTCAGCAGTTACTGTGGTGGTGATTGCAGTGAGATCATTCTCAAGGGAGGAGAATGGGTTACCCAAGGGTGTGGCTCATTTGTGCAACAGAACTACAAGTACAGTTTAAGTTTTGAATATTCAATACCCACAAGAAATGACTGTATGCCACAGGTTATTCAGAAAAGATAATTAAAATAATTTTGAATACTGAATAAAAATGCAGTGTTCCCGTGGGCAGTTTGAGTACAGAAAGAAGAGGCAATATTAGTATAAGAGATCATTTGCTAGGGATTTTTTGCCAAGTTTAGTTGGTTGCCATCTTTTGTTTTACATTTTACACCAGGTCTTCCTCTGGTTATGTATTTTGTTGTTGAAAGTCTGGAAAAACAACTTAAGATACGTATAGGTATTCAGAAATCATCTAGCTGATATGCTACTGAAGTGATTTTAGGGTTGCTTGAAATTTTCTTAATGAAAGCCAAAGTCATGCAGAAGCTATGTAACACAGCACAGTTTGTGTTCTGCTCTTCAGTTAATCCAAACAAACACCAAAATCTTATGCAGAGCTATGTGAGAAAGTCCTTCCCTTTCTACAGATGTTATTTTGCACATAAAAATACAGATTTCTCTTATACCTTTGAAGTTATGTTGGTGAGCAACAGTACTACTCAAACCTGATTTTCTATGGATTTGTGTGTTAAAGTTGGGTTCATAGATATAATCTGTGATGGAAAATTAAGTATGAACTCTCATTTTAACCTTTTCCTCAGTAAGGTTGTCATTGAGTTTCTCAGCCTTCACTTAATTTCTGAGAATGTAATATATTTGGGATATTTTGCCATCCACCAAAGATGGTAAAAAGTCAGCAGTGGATTCAGAAGTTATTAAAGGAACTAACAGATAGACATTGGTATTGCACAATCTTTGTTTCTTTTGGCAACCAGACAGCAACAGGCAACAAACAAAATATACTCTGGAAGCATTCCCCTCCTGGGTTTCCTCCTGGTGTCTGCAACAAAATCTTGCTTCCTCAAACTTCAGAAACTACTTCTAAAAATTGATTAAGAAGTTCTTAAGCATGCTTAGTGAAAATGTATCAGATACTGGAATGCAAATATTGCTTTTAAGAAAGCTAAAAATGTGGTTGATGCTCTTTACCTGAGAGAGAACAGAAGGAAGCCAGGCCAGCTCACCAAAGAAGGCTGGCCTTCTAGCAGGTTGAAGGTACTGACAACACGATTATTCAGCTCTGACTGAACACTAGTATACTGTTTATCTGCTGTGTTATGTCTTCTGCATATTCCCTTTGTCAACAGTAATTGGGAAATTTTAACTTACAGAGACTAAAGTTAAGGTCTTGTTAACAAAAAAGGGAGAGAGGTACACCTCTGTCATTATCAGTAACTCATTATTCACCATTGAGGTTGTGATGTGATACCCACCAAGACCTTCCTGAGTGCAATTAATGCTTTGGCACCACTCATGCTGATCAGGCGCCTACAAAAAACTTAAAAGAAGATGGGATGGATTACTGAAAATGTGTAGATGCCATTCAGCTATTTGGCTGTAAAGAGAGCTCAATGGCTCATGAGAGAAGGTTTTGCTATCGAAAGCCTTTTTTTCCTCTCCTGATCTCTTTCCATGGTGTTACACCATAATCCAATATGCCCTGAGGTCATGAAACAGAAGAAGAAAAGGGAGTCTATCTGCAGTATGCAACAAATTTTGTATCTGTGAGAAGTGGGTGTTGTAACAGCCTAGCTAGCCCCCAGTAATATACGGTTAGTTCCCTACCTGCAAATATCTATTTTACAGCATCCTAACACTGCAAAGCTTTAGAGCACGTCAGGTGCCAGGCAGTTTGATTCTGCCTTCCTTGGCTCATAGGAATCTGTGTGAAACATCTGTTTAGTATACTGCTCTCTTGAGTTTTTTTATGTACAACCCCAACTGCTCGCAGAAGAGACCGTGATGTTTCCTCAACACTGTTTTGTGTTTCTTTCTGACTACTAAGAAATTCCCTTTCTGAGGATCTCGTCTGAGTCAGAGTTCCATTGAGATTTATGGTTTAGCATGGGCACATGAAGGACAGAGAAAGGGAATACTGTGCTCTGTTGCACTGTTGCTTTCAGACTAGCCAGATCATTTCTGGAAACTGGGACAAGTCAGGCCAGGCACTAATACAGCTCAGAGCTGTATCGCAACCTTGTGGAGCTCCTAGATCTGCTGCTGAGCCAGACCAAAGGCAATGAGCATTTGTGAGCTGCAAGCGGGATGGGAAGCTGCACTCCACTGAAAGGCAGCTGCCCATGCTAAAGACAATTCCAGTTTTGAAGAAGCCATTTCTTTTGAATTGCTTAGGTCCTGCCGTTATTGTTCCAAAGGTGCAGAGGAGGTGAAAGCCCTGCTTTGTGATGCTCTGAAGGAGAAGGAATTGAAGCACCCCACTCTTTTGACTGAGAAATTTTTCAATGCTCATTGATGATATGATCATGAAAACAGCTGCTTACTCAGGCACCAAATTTTAATGATGTAAAGAGAACAGAGCTTTCTCCAATCTTTCCTTTTCTCTTATAACATGGAAATTACATAGTTGAAGGTTATGTGTTAAAAACAACATAATTTAAAACAAGAATCCAGGCCTAAAGGAGTTACTTATGTTTGAAAAAAGATATAACTCAGCATGAGTCATATCAAAGGACAGCCAAAGATGTCACTAAGTGAACTGAATATGTTGCTTTGGGAAGTTTGTGTTCAAATCAGCTAGCCACACGTGACAATCTAATTCTTTAGATGTCCTTAAGGAACGGCTCAGGTATACCACAAACTATATTCTTATTGGTGACCAAATCTGAGGTGTAAATCTGTGTCTTTAACATTCAGAGTAGCAACCATTCTCTTACCGTATTTCTTACAACATGGAGCTGGGTCAATGATTGTCCAGGCAATGTAAAGACAGCAGTTTGGGAATAACATTGAGGACCTTACACACAGAGTTCTATCAGTTGGTGAAAGCAGAATTGGTCCAGTTAGTTTTATCTCGTCTTCTATACTGAGTCATAAGGAATGAAAAAATAGTGCCAGAAGGTCAGTTCCTGCTCTAGTTTTTTAAAAGTATGTAATCTCAGGAGTTATATTTTTTCCATAGTATCAGATCTTGTTTTTAAGCTGTTGCACCTTGAATACTCTGATGCCTGGTGAACTGCGTGCCTGTTCTATCTTTCTGGCAAGTGTTCAAAGCATAAGAAATTATCAGTGCTTCTGGTAAGCTAATGAAATTAATGCTAATGCTTGACATCTTTATTGTTTTTGACTTATCACTTCACAAATCATTTTACGGAAGAGTGCAAACAACAAAAAATAGCACATGCATTTACTGAAATATCCTTCTATATACAGTAGATATTGAATGTTACAGGAAAAAATAAGCCAAGCTGGGGTTGTATGTTCACCTACTATTTGCAAGGACAGAGTAAAACTCAACAGTAAACTGACAGGTAAAGACCTATCAACCACATGACAAAACTGGATTACTCCCTATCAACAGTAGTTAGTATTTTTTTCCTTGGTGGAATTGACACAATTTATAAAACTTTTTGGTCTTTACAGTGCAAGCACTTGTAGTAGGAAAAATTACTAAATAATAAACAGGTGACTAGAAATGGCATTTTTTTTTGCTCCATGCATTTCTGCATGTGACTTTAGCAAGGTCTAGCTCTTATGTTGATGATAACAAAACATTTCTTTAAGAGAATCAAATAATAACAATAAAAAAGTACATATCCTGGCCTTAGATTTCCTTCCTGTTATTTTCCTAAATGTTTCTCCCCCCTCCTTTTTAGAAACACACAATGAACCTTTAAAAAAGTGGAGCTGCTCTCAGAATTACTATCGTCATCCAGATCAATTTGGAGCAAAGTCCTGCCTCCCAATCTATTCTAATTTCAATGTACACACTCTGCTGGCTGGCTGCCAGCATGGAGCTCAGGAAATGATAAATACCCCTTTAGTCACAGACACACAGATTTCCCTGGGATGGTTGGTTGGGGCTGCTTTAATATCCCCAAAGTTACTGCACATTTACACATTCACTAATGTCACTCTGAGTGATATTTATATACTCGGTGTAGGAATGACACACAGAGGGGAAAGGACATAACTTACACATGCTCTTCAAGAGGACTGAGGCTCTGAGTCTTGTTTACCTGCCCTGAGTTGATAGCCTTCTACCTCAAGTAACTGTACATAACATGAATAGAAAATTAGGTTGGACTAATCTAATTTGAAACAAGCTGGCCACAGCCAGATACTGTGAATCTCAGATGTCTTATGAACTGGTTATGATAACTGTTTGACATGCCTTCTGGGTACTAAACATAGCTCCTTGTCTTTATGAATTGCAGCACACTATGCAAGGAAAATACGCTGTATGTATAGACTTGTTTGCTCATAGGCTTTTTTTTTTTTAATCTTCCTGAATTGCTAGGGAGATTTTGTTTTTTCTGTTCATCTGGGATATTTCCAGGAAAGGGGTGAATTAATAGCTCTGGATGATTTTTCCATATAATTAACTCTTACATCCCCTTCTCCAATTGTTGGAGGACTAGATGTTTTGTGTGAAGGCTGAATCTAAAGTCAGGGTAAATACTTTCCAACGTGGTTTGAATTTTTTTGGTGCTTCTCTCCCTGGTATGTTAGGTAGTTGAGTGCTGTTAAAACTATCAGTTTTAGCAAACCCTTGAATAAAATCTGGCAGCCTACAATGTTATAGTTTGAGATTCTTTGTTAATATTGTTCCAGTTATTACTTCTCAATTTTGTGCAAATCGAAGTGTATGGGTGGACCTGAGCCTGAAGAAGGCTGAGTAGCTGCGTGGCCACAGCCATGCCATGGGATGTGAGATGGTAGGCTTGTCAAATCTGATAGTGACACCTGGGGGCTACTGTAACCTGGACTTTAGCTTGTGCCTAAATATGTTGTGTGTAAATAATTGCTAATTAAGTTTTACTGCAAAAATTAATTTGCAGTAATGATGACAGAAACAGGCATTTGCTTTGCAGAGTGTCTGTATTCTGTAACAAATTAATCTCTAAAATGTTCACCAAGCTATATTTTCTGGTACCATCACATGCCAATTTTTTGTCTTCTTATAATGAATGATTACAAGGGCACAGTGTATTGATAAACATTGCCATTAGAGAATAAAAGAGGAAAGCAAAGTTCTTATCTCAGAGAAAAGGAAATGTATTTTGGGAAAGAAGTAACTAAGATACAATAGCTTAAAGTTGGCACTCACTCATATATACAGAGATGTTTGTGCTTTCCTAGTATTGGTCTGTGAGTCATTGCATCCTATATCTGGTAATATGGTTAAATTCCAGGGTTATCTTGTTTTTTTCTTCCTCTTCAACAGAAACATTAAGATTTCCTTGAATGTTACATTCTCCAAGGTCAGCAAAATGTTGTTTTCTTTCAGTGATCTGGGAAGGAAGAGTGTTCCTGGCCTTTAAAAATATGTATTGTCTACTACTGCATTTGCAAAAGAAGCCTAAAGAAATCTGTGTGAACTAGAAAAGTTGTCTTACATCAAAGCTATTAAAAACACAATCCGAGTTAATAATAACAACACTTTTTAGGTGCACAGCAGTGCACGTGAAATAGAAAGCACTATTCAGTACAGGCACTTACAAGAAGATTACTTCAATTTATACATTGATCACTAGTGGAGATAACGCATGTATGACTGTCCAGGTCTAATGTGTTTTAGTGTACATCTCCATCCTGGCATGATTAAACCACACCATGTTTTGCTGGTCCCTGTTCATTCTGCTGAGAGGGAGCCTGGAGAAATTCTGTCTGAATTGTACAAATAAATACAACTCAGTAGTACTTATTCCAGTTTGAAATGGGACTGGCAGTGCATTTCCTTACTAAATTTCAGGATAAGTTTTCCATGGACATTTTATTTGCTGAGGTCAATTCCAAATATGCTTGCAGGAGGGGAATTTTAACCTGGTGTACTAACGTGCTTATAGACTGTTCACTTAAAAATTACAGATGTCTGGTGTTTTGGTGATGTGAGCAAAACTCTGCTAGCACTTAGTACCAATAATAAATAACTTTCCTGAGGTATCTGGTTGTTTCCCAGATATGAGTTAAAGAAACAAAGTCTAACACTGTCCCCCAATTGCTTTTGAGTTTGTAATTAAATCCATATGAGGAGAACTGCTTGGTGGATTGGGGTGAATAAAGTGCTAATAAAAACAACTCTAATTTCCTGGCCAGTCACTGTTTTCCTTCCCTTGTGCACCAGTGGCCACTCCAGGGATCACTGCCAGATCTGCAGCCATGTCCCCTGGGGCTTTAGTCTTGACACATCTTTCAAAATAAACAGGACAGAGGATGTGGACAAGTAAATCAGTTACACAGAAAAGCTTCAGAAGCACCAACAACACCCTGTGGGTCTTCTTGCACCTTGGAACCTTGTTTTTACCACGTACCATGTAATAAAGACACGAACATGGGTATTTCCAGTGAGGTAGTGCTTAATTCCCATTCTTACTTATTTTGGGATGTTTCTGACTAAACCTTGAGCTTGATTAAAATTGTATCCCCCTTTAAAGTTATCTTAAACATTCCCATCGCCTTAATGAAGTTGCAATCAAGCCTGTAGATTGGCATCTCAAAGGAAAATGTGGGCATTACAATAAAATTATGTGGGTGAATCAGTAGGTGTCAGATTGCTGAGTCCATAATGAGTAATTATCTCAGCATAACTATGTGTGCTGTTTTTCACACAAGATGTAAAACTGAGGTCCTCTTGTCTCCTGGTAATTAAAAACACATCTCTCGTGCGATTGCATATTACAGAAGAGTCTCTGTTTTGGAGAATACAGTCTGCTGGTAGTGTCCAAGGTTGGATAAGGAACTATTATACTGATAATTAGAATTGGCTGTCCTGCATAATTTTCTCTTCCAGCATTTCTGATACTCATTTTTGCATTTCAATTTCAGTTTATACACATATTTTATAGAAGCTCATATGTTTTACGTTCTTTGATACTTTTTTTAGGTTTTGATACTTCCTTTCGGTCAGCTTTGTTATCATTTTGGGTTCAAAAATCAGCTGTTGGATTTCAAAAGCAACTGGATGTATTCATGGTCTAAAAATACCTGTAGGAATGTTAAGCACAAAGACACAGCTTCTGGTTCAGGAAATCTTTGAGCTACAAGCTGCCTAAAATTAGGAGAATATTCTTAAGATACAGTCCTGAATGTTCCCTCTGTTCCTAAACTCTTCCCTCAATATCTGCTGTTGACCACTGTTAGAACAAGATCTAGGGCTATACATGTCTTTGATTTTATCCAGAATGGCCATCCTTAGGTTTCAATGAAATATAACTTAGCTGATGAAAATAAATGTCCCACCATTAGAATTTCTTACCAAGACATGGAAACAAACCTGATTAAAAAAAAAATATTGAAAAAGTAAGTAGATTATTTTCTCTTGAAAAAATGTTACATGGGAAATATCTTTCTATAGAATTATTCCTGATTTATTTTATTACAAAAATGGTCATCTCTTATCAAGATGTCTTGCACTTTCTGTAAGTTATAGTAGGTTTTTGGACATTATTCCTTGGCCTGCCCTTGGAGCTAATATGGGAAATTGGATGCAAGATAATAATTTCTTATGCTCCATCCAACTTCTTCAGCATATCCTCTCTTGGATTTACTAGTTGCCAATGCAATTATTTTGAGTGTAAGAGTCACAATAGAACAAATGTAGATAAGGTGTACGTAAAACCACTTGCATACATCTGTCCCAGTGATAGCTGTTAAAGGATACTTTTGTGAAGAACAGCAACTCTTATCAGAACTGGATTTCTGACCTGCTGCTCAGAGACAGATAAAAGAATTGCCTTAGTGTTCAGTGGCAAGCCAGGCATCTGAGATTTTTCTAAAACTTTTTCTCTGATTATTTAGTGACCATAACCAGTAAGTGCTGTTTTGGCTATACCCTTGACTACCCATAGACTACACTTGTGCTGCCTGTCAAAGTGTGAATTTGAGATGAATATTCATTTTTTTCTGGTAATATTGGAGGAAAAAGGGATAGCAAACATGAAACCTCCAACTCTGAAGTCATGCACAAAAAGTGGAATGCTGGAAATGAAATCTACCTGGCATTTTTATATCTTCAGAACTAGGACATGAAAGAAGAGAGGGTATCTTTCAACAGCCAACAGCAGGGAGAAGGAGGACAGAACATAAAGAGCAAAGAAGATGGCTTGGCCATTGTAATGGCAACTAGGAAATGAGAAGAAAACCACTAATTACTCTGTGATTGATATCCTGGAGTAAGAATAGCCTCATTCTTTAGCAATTCAGTCAACGAAAACTCATGTGAGACTACAAGACGGTGCATTTGCTTTGTGATACTACATGATGAGGTGGCTTTAAACAAAACAGCAGTTATATATCCTGGCTGACGTTTGACTGATCAGAAGTAATGCAATTTTGAGCCTACTCAAGATAGCTATGTCTTTGGTTATGCTCTGATTAAGAAGGAAATGTAAGGCACTGGAACTAATGTTTCAGACTGTTTGGAAAATAACTGGGTATGTATATCCAGGTCCCGATCCTGCTACCATGTTGTAAGTACAGAATAATGAAATAAGAAATTATGACTTTATTATATATCAATGTGTCTCCTGGGCTGGTGGAAGTGTGGAATCAGATCTGGCAGTCAGGTGCAGTCTGCAGTAAGCTACCCCTGAGGCTCAGGTGTACCCTGTGCTGATCGAATTGCGAGAACTGGGCTTGTCATGAGACATTGTCAAAATAAAGAGGCATGTCATGTGCTCAGAGAGGTATGGACTAAGGCAGTTCTCAAGCAGGAGACTGAGGTGCTTTTTTCTCTTGTGTTTGCCAAGTGCATTTACACATGGAGTTCTTGGCCGCCACTTGTGCAGACTTCCCTTGGAAACATTTTCCATCTGTCATGCTCACATGCAAAAAAAACCCAACCCTGGAAATTCCACCCCCCATCCCTGAAACGGAGCGTCTCTTTGTCTCTTACAGCTTTCAGCAAGACTTTTATTAAAGAGACAGGGAGAGGGGGGGAAAATTGCAGACAAGGTGCTTTCTAGCATTTCATACCACGAGCTGCAGCCGGCAGGAAAACAAATGCCTGGGACAGCAAGGAGAAAAGGATTCAGTTTCACCTTGATTCCTTGTTTCATCCTCTAGCAATCCTCCCTTTATCTGCAGCGCTCTAAGCTCCATCAGTTGCTCCATCCGGGCCTACTAAGAATTGAGTCTCCTTATCTGTGGAGGACAGTCAAATAAAGTGCAACCAGAAATTCTTGACACTGCCTTCTATACTTAGACCTGCATGTGAAATGCCAGCCACCTTCTTCACAAAAGTATCAGAAAGTTCTTTTGAAATATGTTTCCTAACAGTATTGTTTCTTTTAGTACTTTATTGATCAGTGATGACACAGGGGAAATATATGGGTATGGTATGTCCCCTTTCTTCAGAACTGTAATTATTTTGTAAATAAACCACTCTCTTGTCTAATGATTGTGATTTGCAGAAAGTAAACTTTTTGACAGAACTTTATAATCTGTACAAGACATATACTGAACAGATTGGAATTTAGGGCTTTAGATGCCAAGCCAATTGGAGTTAGAGTAACTAGATCTTTTGAACAAATGGGGTCTTTCTTTATTAGAATTTCCCTGATTTACATTTCTGCTTCACATACCACATGAAAGGAAGCTGTATATTCAGAAAAACTGAATGTCACGTCCTGCTTAAAAGACTGGCTGCTGTGCCTGTCATTGACAGTGGAAGTCTGAAACTTCAGTTGTATTTTAGTTATACTTTGGTGATAGGGACATTTAAAATTATCTTTACACATAAGAATATTGGAAATGAGTCTAGGTCTTAGTTTTCAGAAGGATTTTTTGGCTTTCTCTGTCTCCTCTCCACTCCTAACTCTACACAAGCCATCCCATTGGAAACAACAAGTTAACACATTTTCCATACACTTATTGGACTGACACACATTAACTGGGCTTCTTCAGCTCTCCTGCATGACACCACACAGTGTGCCAGGCTGTGGCTGGGCTGACAAGGCTTTGCTGTGACTCACCATAACAGGAGGCATAATCAGCTGGTGCAGTGAAAAAAAAAAAATACAGGTTTATCAAGGATAAAGAAAACAAGTTATTCAGGGCGAAATGATCCATAACTGCCTGTTATTAAAGCCTTTAAGAATTACTTGTATAAGAAGAAAGGAATTGCATAAAAAATTTAACTCCCCAGTCTGTTTCTAGAACATGAGTGAGTCAGGGCAAAACTACCCTGGGAGCCAAAACACACAAGTGCTGAACGTGCTCTTCAGCAGGTCTCTTAAAGGTGTTTTTACTGAATTCAATGTTATTACTGATTCATTCTGTATTGGAAAAAAAGAAGGTGGTAACCATGTGAAAGCTTCATTTCTTTTGAGAAGACAGAATATGAATTGGAAAAGTTCCTTTGAGACCTCCCCCTTACAAGTCCAAAAAGTGAATACAAATCTAATGATATCACTGTTAATGAAAAACATATAGGCACCAGAAAGTACTCTCAGCTTACCAGAGCCATCCCTGTTGCAGAGATTTTCATTGTATCCTTCTCCACATCCTTTTTCATTTTTTTTTCAATAGCTGCGTACACTGTTATCCAGCATCCGTGTTTCACCACAGAGGCATCTGCAATTCAGTTTTGGCTGAAGAATTCATGGTTTGCAGGGACAAGATGGGAAAGGTTAGCATAAAATGGCAAAAAGGCAGGGTAAATCTCGCAGTGCCCTCTGATCCCAATGGTCTGCTGCCTGCCAGCAGTGACCTCAAGCACAGTGGAGGTGCACACACATGGATATAAACTACCAGTCTCTCTCTTCTTCCCTGCAGTTGGCTGTGCTTTGCCAGCTGTCCTCATACCACAGGAAGATATTCCTTATTCCTAAGTCTGCAGGAAGGAGGGGAATGAGGTAAGGAAGAAGAGGCTGCTGCCAGGATGTGGGGCAGAAGGGTTCTGACAGATGCTCCTCCGAATTGCCCACAATGACTGTCTCACTGTGCTCACCCCATTTCGGGGGATACTGTTGGTCACAGACTAATATGGGCAATTACATGGGATATGTCACACCGTGTGTGTCAGATGGACAAATCACCATGGTACTTGCCTATCTATATATTATATACACAGGTTTTTTTCTGAGCAATCAAGACTCTGGGCAGAGTGGGATGAGAGACAGAAACTCATGCATACGTGCAGAGGTGGTTAAAGATGTGAAAGGTTGATGCCATCTTGTACTGGGTGCCAGAAGAGCTTATTACGGTCGCAGTGTTGAGGTTACATCATGTTTGTATTCCAATATCCTGCTTTTAATGGCTGATAACATTCAGAAACTTTTCTCTGTTCCAGATGTGGTTTCCATCCAAAAGTAATTTTATTTGGAAAGTTTGAACAAGAATGGTTCTGTGGTTTTTTTTTTTTTTTTCTTTTTTTTTTTTTTTTTTTTATTATTTACTCTGAGTTTGAGAAGGATGGGAAAATAAAATTGCTTTTAAGTCCAAAAAATTATTCAGTTCTGTGCTTTGGTCATGGGCTAATTAAAAAAGGATTTGAGACAGACTAAATCCACCTGCTTTCTGTGGGGGTGTGCATAGGGAGAAGCATCAGCAAGTCTTCCGTTATAACAGCCTTCAACTCATGTACATTAGGGCTTCATTTGTGTACATTAACTGAGTGCAGGACAAAAAATATCTCTGCCAGAGAAAATGAAAGATGTGAGGTTGATATGAGAAAAAAACAAAGGCTGTGGGTGAACAAGTAAAGTGTGATGTGCTGTAGCTGGGCACATTCTCTGAAAAAGAGAGGAGGGAAGACAGAAGGGTGATTACTCATATCTCTGATCAAACAGGCATTACTATGTTTCAGTTGTTTCTCAGCTCACCATTTTTGGCAGTTGCATGGCCTCTGGGAAGGCCCTTGGCATAATTTCTTATTTTGTTCCTGTGGATGTCTTTCTCTCAGCTTGTGGTGAATGCTTCTTGCACTCCTTGACTGAGTTCCTTGCAGTGCTTCTCCAAGGGCCACAGAGGGTCACATAGTCATGTATTTTCTTCAGGCTGCCAGCATCACCTGCACTGACTCACCCATCCGGGAACAGAGATCAGGTTTTTGTTTAACTGCTGTCTCTCTCATGCAGTGCTACTTGGAAAGTGAATGCATTCTTTTTCACTGCAAAAGGGGCAGACAACAGTCTATGATGCTGCATAGTCTTCAGTCTTCAGTAAGTATGGAAAAGGCTGTGTGAGCCATTTCAGCACTTTTCTGCAAGTACCCTGCATGTGCCATTTCTGGTTGGTGTGCTTGTTCTTAACAAAACATTGCAGGCACTGCTTGTCAATGTGACCGATTTCACTCCTGCTCTATCCAGGGCATTCCTTCTGCAACTGACTCAAGTTTTCTTATGGTTTCAATGGCTCAGATTAAACTTTTTCTGAACATTTTCACACTTCATTGGTTTGCCACTGCGTATGAGTATTGTGTCATTTCTCAAATGGCACAATTTTTTTCTAAAATATGTTTCTTTTCCCTATCAACTCCATGTGACCAGCACCAGCCATGTACTTTCTGCGTTTACTTATCTCTCTAATCTCAATCTCTACCAATTCATTCTAGTCCAAATGTTACACAAACCCTTCAGATGACCTGTGCAGCCTCATATTTGGAGTCAGGACCATGAGAATGTCTTTGCTTGTGCTTGTAATCACCACCAACAGATATATTCTTTAGTTCCCTAATAATTTACTTATGCATTGCAATTAATTTGAAGCCTATGAAGAAGTGACACCTTTGTGAAATGTGATATTACAGATTGTATACTTATCTAATTGTTAAGTCCCACATTATCTTATTGTCTTTTATCCAGGGAGAAGAAAGTTAAGTACTTTCTGACCTAGGAAGTTGTTATTTCCAGGGTCTTAGTAAGTTATTTGATTTTTTTTTTTTTTGTTAGCCAGTATTGCACAGTTTGAGGATGTGAATTACTTTTTTCCTGAAAGAAATTTAGTGACCAGGCAGTGGAAACTGGGACCTGTGGATAGGTACTGGTGGACGAAAAGCTTAACATGACCCAGCGATGTGCGTTTCCAGCCCAGAAAGCTAACCATATCCTAGGCTGCATCAAAGAAACGTGACCAGCAGGTCAAGGGAGGTGATTCTCCCCCTACACTCTGCTCTTGTGAGAACCCACCTGCAGTATTGCATCCAGCTCTGGAGTCCTCAGCACAGGAAAGACATGGACCTGTTGGAGTGGGTCCAGAGGAGAGCCACAAAAATGGTCAGAGGCCTGGAGCACTTGCAATACGAAGACAGGCTGAGAGAGTTGGAGCTGTTTAGCCTGGAGAAGAGAAGGCTCCAGGGGGACCTTATAGCAGCCTGCCAGTACCTGGAGAGATTGCGAGGGACTCTTTATCAGGGATTGTAGCAATAGGATGAGTGGCAACAGTTTTCAGCTGAAAGAAGGTAGATTTAGATTAGATATTAGGAAGAAATATTTTACTGTGAGGGTGGTTAGACACGGGAACAGGTTGCCCAGGGAAGTTGTGGATGCCCCATCCCTGAAGGTGTTCAAGGCCAGGCTGGATGAGACTTTGAGCAACCTGATCTAGTGGGAGGTGTCCCTGCCCATGGCAGGGGGGTTGGAGCTGGATGACCTTTAAGGTTCCTTCCAATCCAAATTATTCTGTGATTCCGTGATTCTATGATGCTCCAGATATCTGCAAATGAACACATGGGAAGAAAGAAGCAGCATCACTTAACGGTCTTATAAGATAGCTTTCAATCAGTGTATTTCCAGAGTACTGTCTGTCTCTGGTGCATAGTTATTCAACCAGTTATACAGTCTACTGTGCAAAGGAATTTGCCCTTTTGAAGTCCCCATGGGAAAGGTGAGGCAAGAGGTAGGTGTAGTGATCCTGACCAGAAGACCATGGTACATCAAAGAGTGAGTGATTCACATAACGTTTATCCTAAGTAGGCACAGATCTGTGCTGCGCTGCACTAATCTGCCTGTGTCGTGCTGCACAAACCCTTGGGCTGCAGGACAGACCTCACCACCTCACTGCAACGGAGGAACCCGCAGGCAGCTCCTCTTCAATACCTATGATTACACCTTCTGTGTGACCTTGCCTTTAACAGTGCAGCAAGAAGTTCTCATGAGAAAATAGTTTCAGTTTGACTGTAGAAATGATGAATACAGCTGTTTTCTTGTAAGAAAAGCCTTTAATAGCTCAAATGACTGAAATTGCAGAATCTCTTCTATGAATGGATTCTGTCCAACATTGCTGAACATGGATTGGAGCCTGTTTGATACAGTATCACTCAGGGACCCTACCATCTAAAGGGGTGTAAGATTGTCTGTGTTATTCTCTCCTTATAGTATTAGCTCTAATAAGTAGCATTTTAAATTATAACTTCCAGAATCTGAGTGCCTTTCTTACTGAGATCATAACGGTCCAGTACATCCTGTTGCAAAACATTAGTATAGAGCAGCATTGCTGTACAGATCTTTATATGCTTCAAGATAACTTTATTGATAAGCACAAAATATATCTTAACAGACCCTGCTGTGCTGAATCTAGAAACAACAAGTTTAGGAGAGGTGACTGCTGTAGGAAAACAGGAGTGAATTGGTAAATAGTTTGATGCAGGAGTTTTAAAACCTACAGATGAAGGAAAAGGTCAGACTGGATCAGATCAGCTTTTATCCAGGGTTAAAAGGGGGAAATAAATAGAAATTTGTTATTCCTTCAAAGATATCAGCTATTACTGTCCAGTCTGGGAGTGACTATGTGACATGCAACACTTCAAGAAAGAGTTATTAATAAAGTAGTTGATAGCTTCCTGCTAATGTTACACAGTTCATGATCAAAAGTGAGGAAATGGTCCTTACAAACACCAGACCATTTGCCGACTCAGTGGCAGGGAAATGGGAAGTTTTTGATGCAATGGAGGCACCTTCAATATCTGTTGGAATCGTGAAGACCTCCAGAGAGACCCTTTCTCACCACTTAAAGCACTGAAGGCTAGAAAATCACAATGTAGTTAACTTCAGGACCTGCAATATATTTAATTTATAGCAAACAACAGTGATGAGGGACAAACAGTGCAAAATATTGTCACTCAATAATCTCCAGTCACCATAAAAGACATGGGAAATCAAGCTTACACTGAACGTTGGGTCTGTGCACACTAAAGCTCTGGAGTGACTCATGGGATGAATTAATCCCATCTGCTTGCAGCATTCTGAAAAACTTAAGAGATTGGCTGGCAAAGATCAAGGATTTTGAAGATGGCAAATTTGGATGAAACCAAGTATGTAGTAAAAAAATGGTGATCTGGCTACAGAGCCTATTGCCTGTGTATGCTTGCTATAAACAGGTGTACATCCACAACAGTGCCCTGCTACACTCATCAGGTTGGAGCTGCACCTGTGGAACACCAAAATGGGCATGCTTAGCATGAAAACTAGGTATGCAGGTGGGAGATGTGAAAATCAACTGTGGTGTGTGGCTTGTCATAGCATCAGGAATGGGCACCAATCTCAGTTACGAGAGAAGCTGTGCTGACAGAGATATGACTCATGCAGTTCAGTGCATCTCAAGAACGATTATCCGTGATCTGACTAATAATTCATCATAGGAGAGGATCACAATGGTTTGCCATTGAGCTTACAGGCAGCAGTAGTGATGCATCTTCATTGTTACACCTCCTTGTGTTTCAAGAGACTTTTCAGTTCAGCATGGCTGCAGGTACGAAGCACTGAATACAAATTCTGACTTGTTTTATGTCTCCAGAAAGGAACATATGGCAAAGGAGAATGCAACTCCATTAGGGAAAATGTCTCCGCCTCTGAGTTCATCGGGAATGACTTGAAAGGGCTGCTCTCGGAAACACCAACTGGAGATCAGCCGGTGCTGACAGCATGTGACAACTTCTCCAAGTATGAGATAGAGCAGCCACACAAGCATATAAACCCCTGACAGTTAGAGATACATTACATAGTCCTTGTTGGTCTTCAGCCAGCATCCTTTTTTTTTTTTTTTTTTTTTTTTTTTCACTGGATTATTTTAAGACTACAGGAACCCATGTTTCCATCTATCTAGGTCTCTGTATCTAGGTGCTCTGACAGTCCTAACATTTCAGAAGATGGGAGAGCAGAGGAAGCAGTCAGGGAGTCTCTGACAGAAAGGCTGTGTATCGGTGCTGTAAAGACAGTAATGACACGAACATCCAGGACACAGAACATATGTAGCTAAGAAGACAGAGAAAAGCAGAGGGGGAAAAAAAAATCCTAGAATACTCCTTTCACCATTCTTTTACATATCTGGCATAGCTGTTATGAGTCCAAAAGGGCAAATTCAGAAAAACAGAGCCTGCTCTTTGCAGCACATTGAAAAATAGCATGCAAATTACCTAAAAGTGAGAAAAGCCAGTGGAAAAAAAACCCACAAAAAAACCCCGCAATAGTTGGAGGGGCATGAAAGAAAATATAGAAATATTCTGGTAAGTTCTACATATCCTAATAAGTTTTGTTGCACTGGCTGTAACGGAGCAATTTGCAGCAAAGAAGGAATTGCTGTTTTGCCACCTGAACCTCAACTCACTGCATTCTATATCTGCCCAGAGGGTAGGCCTGACTCTGCAAACAGGAGACCTGTGACCACTGGCAGTACAGATGCACATTTAAACAGTGACTTTGAGGCTGAAATTAAGACATGAGCGTGCACACTACTTAGGAATACCATACAAATAGACAAACGTGGATTCTCAGGTGTTAAAGGAGTGATAAGGGATTATTAGAGCTGTCTGGATTGGAAGCAGTTGCAATATTCAATGCAGACAGAACAGATAAGTGCTAATGGTTTTAAGATCTGGGTGGGTTTATGTTGACTTACTGTCATCTAAGTTACAACTTGCCTGAATGTGCAGGTGTTGGTACTTGTGTTATCACTTTAAATCAAATAGTTCGTGTTTATGAGTATTAAAGTATCCTTACAGGAGGTGAACTGCTTGGTTTTCCTGCACAGTTGAGTGCCATACTTCACATGGCTACGAGCCTGCATTGGATCCAATAACTGTGTATGTATTTCTTCATTTAAATTTACTTTGATGAGTGCTTGATGCTCTTTTGTGAAAATAGAATAAATGGTGCAGTGTATTCAGATGTTGTCTCCTAATTTTTAAATGAGGATACAGCTTTCAGAACTCTATTGGTATGTTTGATGTTCAGAACTCTATTGGTATGTTTGATTTTAAGATAGACTTTACAAGCAAGAGCTCTTTTGATTCAGATTAAATTGCAGTGAATGGTGTGTCCCGCCTCTCATTGTGATCTTTGAAGAAATATGAATTAAATGACATTTGGAAATGGTTGCAGAACCACAGCCATGAACATTTGAATATTTCTTCAACTAACTGTGATTTTTTAAAAATTTATTGCTGAATTTCTTAGAGTGGAAATATCCCACCATATATTCTGGGGCGATTATCTCTCAGTAGGCAAGCTAGGCTCACAAAGTAAGCAGAAGCTGCCCCCATCTCCTAGCACTGTTTCTGCCCATTTTTTTTCTAGCCAGGATATTGTTGCTTTTTCATTCCTTCTGTTGAGTCTTTCTCTTACAGACAAGAGCAATTCCTGGTAAA
>NW_010141310.1:57931-71169 GCF_000699245.1 Pterocles gutturalis | reverse complement strand
GTTCAGCAGTTGGCTACAGCAGAGGCTTAAAAGTGGGAAAAAAATCAAACCCCTTTTTTTGTAAAAGTGACATTCAGTATTAGGACAAACACAAACTCTGGGGAGTCAACGGTGTTCAAAGCATTGTGGCACCTTGTTCACAGAAACATGGAGCCAGGCAAAGCTTTTCGGATGGCACTGGAGCCAGCAACAGCTTGCAGGTCTGTGGAATGAGCTCTGGAAATGGATGCCAGAGACAGCTAATTACATACTGGAAATAAAAAGGGGTACAAAAAGGGGCATAGGATCTTAAAAAAACATCTGAAGTCTTAAAAATGATTGGCTTCAGTTTGAGTATCTGGCTAGGTTATTTCCTTGAATTATTTCTTCTGCTATCACTTTGAGAAAAACAAGAGGAATGACTCAATCCCCTAACATCTTACATGTGTCTTAGTCATTGTCAATCACAGAAAAGTTACAGTCTGGTTCTCATGTTGAATTGAAACACTTCCTGAGAGAATGGGCATACTTGATGCAACGCTGAGTCACTCTCAGCTGCTCACCATTATTAGGTATTCTACATTGCTAAATTGATACAATTAATTTTCCTGAAGTCTCATAAAAGCCTCTTTTTCCTCCTGACAGTATTAGTCCTTTGCTTTTGTTATGGTAGTCAGTGTGCTGCTAAAACAAAGGCAAGACAGCTTTTTCTCTTGCTTTTATATTTGAATCTTGGAGACCAATTTTTTACTCTCATTTTTGTTCATTTATTTCTGAATCACTGTGTCTTTCAGAATATGAATCTGTAGAACATCATGCTCTTAGGTATAAAGTAAAAGGAAAAAAAACCCTTAGCCATCTCCTGGGAAAGTCACAGAAAAAGAAGCACTGGAGAGGCTGACCTGCATAGCACAGTGTCCCTTAAACAAAACAGAGTTTAAATACTTTCCATGAATTACTGAGGCAGATCTTGTCATAGAAGATAAGACACACAGAAATAGTCCAGAATGCTTTTCATTTAGGGTTTTGTTCTTCAGTTCACTTGACCAATATCACATGTTCAAAAGTTATTACTTACTTCCTCCATTTGCACACAACGATCTTTTTTTTGTTTTGTTTTTTAGTACCCCCTCCATATAATTTTTCAGCATGGATGATTTCAAGATATTAAAAGAACAGTTTGACAAAAGCTGGATCTGAAAATAGCTCCTATCCCATCCCTCCGGAGAAAAGCATAGTCACTGTGGGTGTTCTTCTCTCCAGACAGAGGACCTGGATGAGGCATGCACCTTGATCCTGGAGTTCAAGATGCCATGACTCTGTCTGATAAAAGCAGAAATCAGGTTTCAGAAGGGAACGCTGGGGCTGGCTTTTTAGATCTGCTTTATCTTAGCTGCCAATCTGATGTACTGGGAGAGACTGATTTCAGGGGAGGCAGATCCCAAAATGTGTCTGGCCTCATTGGCTAAATCAGCAGGCAACAAGCTCTGTACGTGACTAGCACCATGTAGGTAGTGATCCCAGCTCTTAAGGGTCCACTGAAGGAGGTTTCTTGAGGGAGGTATTATATTTTGAACTCCCTGAACAATCTTTCCAGACCTCTTTCCTGTAAAGTAAAATACTGTATTTCAAGCTGAAGTCAAACAACTCCCCTCCTTCTCCTTCTGAAAAAAAATTCCTGTTAAACCATGGAAAACTATTGTGAAGTCTACTAGGGTGGAAATTTTTCACTCTCTCCTAACGCATTTCACATGAGTGAAAAAACATTCCTGTAATTTGGGAGCTGCTAACAGGAAAAAAGTGAAGAGGCTTTCCAAATTTTAAGCCCCCTAACAGAGAACAGTAATAAACTTTCCAAAAGAGAAAGGAATGTTACCTCTGCTAACTACAAAAGCATCTCTTTTCCAAGAACATCACCTTCCTTTCCACTCTCAGCTCATTCACTTTCTTCAGTGTGCTTGACCTCAACTTCTGTGGTTTGAACCTTGCAAATTTCCAGGTCCAGGCTGAAATAAAAACTAGAGCTATGACACTATGACAGATGAACTAGAAATGACAGTTTTCTCATAGAAGATGCAGAATTTGGTTTTAAGAGTCATTACCTGTGTAGAAGCTTGGGAATGCAGACAGTGAGCATCAGTGGTTCCAAGAAAGGGAGTAACTTGTATTGCAAAAGGGATCCCAGAAGGAATGGTGGTTTTCTCGTCTGTAGACTGTCACAGTCTTCTCAGACCAACAAAGAATCAAATGTCATGACAGCACTAATGTTTTTGACTAGAGCTTCTCCTCGACACCTTTCATCTGTCTAATGCTGTGCCAAAAAACTATTTTCAAACACAGCTTAAATATAGTCACAATCCTTGTTTGTGTGGGACTTTCCCCATGTTAGATCATAGAATGCAGGGCCCTTGATAGCTTCTCTTGATTCACTTTGGAAGGTAAACAGGAGTGGAATTTAATATAAATAATCTGGATTGAAAAGAGCCCCAGACTCATCACTTCCCCCAGTACGAGATTCTACAGTTATTATTGTTTTCCTATTTAATTTATTAGAGAAAATGCTAAAAATGTAGGCAGTTTAGAAAGTTTTTTATAACAAGTTTTGGACAGCAGAGGCATTTAAAGACTTTTAATGAGAGATTTGCCTTGAGCGTATAAAATTAACTGAATTTCACTTAATTAGGCCATTGGAACTTTGTATTCTTTTTATACTTTAGAGATGGATTTGAAACTCAATAAATGTGAGGCTGCATTTCTCTTTGGAAAACTGGTGAGGTCTGTAAACTTGTAGACATATCTGTGCTGTACAAAGCATGAACCTGATTTCTTGATTTTCTTGTTCTCAGTTGGTGGACTTCTGGTGATTTCTCCCTCCTAAGGAAGGCTGCTGCTTTTGTAGAAGACTGCAACGCATTTGTGATATGGATACATACTCAGTAGTAACCGAAGGGAGAGTTTCAGTAGCTATGTCTGTGGCCTAAGTTTGCTTTAGGCAGGAGGGATTTTTACAACTGAAACCCTCTTACAGCATTATGATTTGTCTGTACGAGGTAGCAGATGTCCACATAAAAAATATATAAAAAACCCAATAAATCCCATTGTGATTCCAAGTTTCATGTGAGTTGTATTCTCAGTTGATATAAATGTACACACCCTCAATTATGGCAAAAAGACTTCTAATATGTGTTGATTTTAAAAAAATTAAAATAATTGCAGTTCAGACTTCCTCATTTTATTATATTAAATAGCAACTGGAAGCTAACTATACCAGTGTTATATTCTAAACGAGCACTTTGGTGTCATTCTGTAGAAGACAATATTCCCCCCATTTTTTTCTGGAAGTTTTGCATGCATGAGGTATTAACTTGCATAATTAGGGATATCCTGAGCAAAGCTCAACAAATCTTCCTCTTTTTGCTAGTTCTGCTTTGTGAAATGATGCTGTTGGTACTTTGCTGACAAAACTTCACACTAAGAAGAGAAAAAAAAAAAAATCAGTTTCCACAACTAATTGATGGACTGCTGAAGGACTTTGTTCCATATCTGTGCTGACACCTTGAGGGTTAACAAAGCCACTTGCTCTATATTTGAAAGCCTAGAGAACTAGCTCATATTCATGGTCTTCCATTTGTCAAAAGAGAATAAAAATCATAATCAGAAGCATGTAATGCTAGATGAAGGCTCAAATTACCCTCTGTGCCCAGGTGCTGATTTTTAGTCATACCAAGGGCAGGGTTGGAGAGCCGGTTACATTCTTCTAAAAGCAGGCAATGGAGGGAGGACGGACACTGATTGTATTCCCCGCCTGACACAGAAAAATCTGGATTCAATTTCTTGCTCTGCCATGACCTCAAAACCTCCAGTGATCCTAGAATGACTTTTTCTGAAAATTAAGGAGCATCCAAAGTATTTGCTTCTGCAAATGCAAATGTCTTCTGATCTCATCTCATCTCTTCTAACATAAATTCACTGTAATGCTGCATTATAATATGCATTTTAGAAGCTTTTTAACATAAGCACTGTAGATAGACAAAATGAAATTACTTTGTGGATTGAGTCTTTCTAGCAACTAGACAAGAACATGGGGTCCTAGATGCTTTTATCATTTTGCCAAGCCTGTGTGAAGGACAGGCATAATTGCAGTCTCTGTGCTAAATGTGGAACAGGAATTTTTCTCCATCTATTGCCTCAAAAGGGACAGAGGAGAACAGAGAGCAGCAGGATGAGGCCTCAGTGTCAGTCTTTCTTGGCTGCCTATAGGAAGGGAAATGTGCCGCAGCATTTCTGTACAGGATTTGTGCTCCTCCTCTCCTAATCAGAAATTGTAGGTTTCTCCTGGATTGGTAAGGTGCTTGTTACGTCACTGAAGGTCCATGCCTTCCAAAGGAACCTCATATGTCAATATCTAGATAGAATGAGATTTTTTTTTTGCATGCTTATGAATTGCATTGATTTTTTTTTGCATGCATATGAATTGCATTTGTATGCAATATATATGGAGTACACATATCAATATGTATTTATACCACTGTGGGTTGGAACTGCAGAAGGCCAGGGTTTTCTTTTCACTATATCTGGATGTGTTGATTTGCTATGAGGTACATCTGAAGTCTCATCCTGACCATTATTTGCAGGTACCCACAGTTTATCTTGCTGGTTAGACTGTCTCCTTGACATTTTAGATCCTCAAGAGTCTGGAGGTGCCAAGATCTCGGACTGACTCTGGAGAGTTCTGTTGGCTCTGGAGCACTGCACAAACCAGGGCTAGCCAGCCTGGCTGGGACATGCAAGGTGCTATAGTAATTTTGTTTGTTGAGGCAAACAGTGATGACCATTTAAATGATTGTTAAGATCGTCCTTTTTTTTCTCCATTTTAGAACCCATGATAACATTGTCACACTGTGCTGGGGTTAGACAAGCTCCTGTTAGAGTGACCTGCCTGGAGACTGTAGCAAGAGAAACGTGATTGGAGACGTGTGTTGCCCTCTCTACCTGTTTGAAAGTACAACTAAACCACCGGTTTACGATACTGTTATATCCCTAGCCTTTCTTCAGGCTCATACATCCACCAGCCTTGAACTGTAGTGATTTTTTTTTTGTTTTGTTTTAATTTTGCTAAAAAGAACATAATGATCAGAAAGAAAGCAATACATCAAAACTCACTCAAAATCGAATATTGTTCTTCTTTATCACATTCAGATGTTTCAGCAGAACAATGTCTTTCTGACATTTTTGGAAATCATCGTCTGGAGCCATCACAAGAATGACATACCATTTGCTGTTGTGTCAGACCCGCAAGCTGTTGCAGAAGTTACATTCTCCTTTTGCCCTTAGGGAGCTTTAACATATCTGCATCAGAGAGGAAGACACTGTGACACAGTTTCAGTTTGTTTGCCCACAGACATGTTTTCTGGGACTAAACAGCAAGTGAAAAGACAATCCAGTTTTGGGGCTGTTTCTCCTACTCTATGTGTATCATGTATATCAGAGTGCCTTTGCAGATTCAATAAAGCTCCATCTAGCATGCCATTCCTCAGCAGTCAATGCTCATTCATAACACATCTGCTTGGATTTGGTTTTAATCCTTCTCTGCTTCATATGTATTTATCAATATTTCAGAAATTTAAGTGTCAACTGGCCTCATACTCTAGCATGTCTGCAGTAGTGACTTGATAATCTGACACTTTTAGAAAAAATCAACAGTGAAATAAAATAACCTAGGTATATTTAGATCTGACAAATACACTGTGACTAACTTTCTTTCGGCATAGCCATGTCATTTCATCCCTTAGGTTTCCTAATGTCCATTTAAAAAAGCAACCATATTTTAATGAAAGAAAATTTACTAAGAAGAATAGTCAATAATATTAAATTGCAGCAGCCTGTATTTTTAAATCTGTGTTTGCAACTTTACAACGATATTGCGATGATAAAGCAGTTACTGTTCGCAGAAGGTTAAGAATAAACATTCTGTAATTATGTAAGTATCTATCTATTAACCGAAATTTAGAATGATATTTGCCTTTATAATGTGAAGACTTTGATTTATCTGATGTTGGAAAATCCAGTAAATTCTTATAATGAAGAAATTGGTAATAAATATTATAATCCACCATGCTATGATGATGGCAACATTAAAAAAATGTTCAGCGCTGCAGTATTTCTTGTCCAAAGTGAGGTACCTTTTGTTTTTGGAGGTGATAACCAGTCCACAAAACAAATTAATCACAGGGAAGGACACATTTTCTGAGATGACTGGTTTAATCTCAGTCTAAATCTTGAGGATAAAGTAGTTCAAATGACAAATGCAAGCCTACCTTCAGATTTTATAATAGTTCTGCGATAATTTTTTTTCTAATCACTATAATCTGAGAGGCTGGCCTTCCAAAGTTCAGCTATCTCAAAAGAGGTCACGGTCAGTATTAAAAGAGCAATTAAACCAATTTATAGTCACTGATGACTTAGGGTGGATTCTCACTTGTGTTCCAGAAATAAAATTATCTCTGTGCTGTTCACAGTGCTTTGAACCATTCCACTTCTAGTGAGAACATGCTGAAGAGAGGACAAATATGTATCTGTCAGAGGAAATACATGGTGCAGCATCTGACATGTTTCTGCGGTTATATGAAGACCACATAGGATTAGTTTTATCAGAGCTACAATCTACTTGTTAAAAGGATATAGACTTGTTGAATTGCTATTAGTACTTGGGACAGATGGAGCTCCTGCAATTCAAAATGTTGTAAACCTTTAGAACCAATTTCTGGGCTCACAGGATTTGCAGAGATAATGGAAGTCTATCAACTTTTCCCTCTTTAGGGAAAAAGACCTTTTGTTTCGTTTTGTTTTCCACTAAATACTTTTTAAATTTTCCTAAAGTGCAGCCTGTGTTTTATGTTAGGACGTGGTGATCCCTCCAAATGCTGTGCTGGCAAAGCAGATGTGCTGTTACCTCTAGAGCATATTTGCTACTTCCCCTTTCTCTTTTAAGCTTATGCAAGGGAATTTCTTGGGAACTTTAAGAGTCTTTTACTTCCCCATTCACTCATGTGAAACACTAGCTATGAATATTTCTCCAGTGAAAGTCTAAAGTAATGAACTATGGTCTTCTTTTCTGTAGATGAACTTGGATGTCACAGAAAGAGCAAGAGGCGTTCTCTCAGGACATGCACAGCTTTTTTTAACCAGTTCTGTGGGTTTCTTCTTTTTATTTCTTGTTGTCTTTCAAGGTTCAGCTGAGGTTGGCACAATGAAAACATGAACATTTCAGATTCCCCAAAACATGGAAGGCTCAATGTTAAACAGCAAAGTCCTTAAAAAAGGTATATGTTAGAGAGGCTTTCAAAGCTAAATTAAAGTTTCTAGAAGCATAACAATGTTAAAATGCCTTAGCAAAACAAAGCAGTTTGAGGATTTACACCAGTAAGAGATGTAGTTGGAATGTAGCAGTTAGCTTCAAGATATAATCTCTTTTTACATTATTTCAGTTTTGGTACTGATACTGTTCCACCTGTTTGTACCATCACAATAAACCTACCTCTCTACTGATTTGTGATAACAAAAGCAGGAATAAAAGCTAAGAAATAATCTATTTTTGCTTTTTGTTTCTCTTGGTTTTCTTTCCCATAATGTTTTTTCTAAATTATTTGCCTTTCTGAAAATTACCTCACCCAAATACTTAACCTGATGAAAATCTTGCTTTTGAAAGGTCCCCTAAAAATTTCTTAGGCCTCCCATTCACATGGAGACATCAGAATGGGAAGGGTGGCATCTCAATGAAGTACAGTCCCTCCTTCCTGCAATGGGACCCTGATGTACTGGCCCGACTTGGAACATCTGCCCAGTGTGACCGACCCTTTCTTTTTCATGATGGAGATATATAATCATTTGAAATGATGTTGGGCCATCCCTGGAGCTGCAGAAAATGTTAATTTCCAAGTAATTTTCTGTGCTTTGCCAACAACACACAGTGACTGTTCACACCAGTGCGAAGTAGTTAAGATTTGAAATTAATGGGATTTCCCTGTTACCTCAAAGCAGACTTTTGCTTCTAGCCTTTGATAGAACTTCTTTATTATCAAGCTTCTGACTGCTCAGTATAGGTAGTGTCTCAGACTGGATGCTGGCAGAGACCTATGAATTTTATTAATGATTGAATAACTAAATAGGAAATGTTGTACACCTTGCAGATTTTTAAATTAATCACACTTACCTTAGAAGACTTTTCCCCTCTTTTTCTGATTGCAGATAGAATATACTTCAGCTGAGACACTTTCCTTCTGATTTGATTTCTATGGGATATTTTTTCTGCTGCTCTGAAAATCAATTACTTGGATGACATAATAGACCCCCATTAATCTGTATGGAGCACAGTACAATCTGTTTCACTTCAAGCCAAGGAGGCCCAATTGATGTAAATTATAGAGACACTTAGTTTGCTGCTATTTATAAAATTAGTCACCTGCAGCATCATCCTGGATGAAGTCCAGTGGATGAAACTGTGTTGGAACAGTCCTATCAGCACCTAAAATATATAGGACATGGTGTTTCCCTTTTGCTTCTCGAAGTTGCACATCTCTTACTTTGAGGATGGAAAGTCCCTTTCCATTCATTCTGAACCAATATAAAAAGACAATAAAAGCATTTTATAAATGAGATATTTTTTCTCTCTGTTCCCCTCAGTTATTGCAAATGACATAATTGCAATTAGAAAGTTGGAAAATGAATACCGAAATTTTACAGGCCTTAAGGACTAGAAGAAATGCAATTCTACTTTTTCTTTTGTTGTCCAAAATCTGTCTAGCATATCATCCAAGTTATACAAACTAAGAAAGAACATCCTCAGAAAGTGGTTGGATTCATCTAGTATATGACTTCTGTTTACCCAGAGTAATCATGACTTATGTTTCTATGTTATTTTGTAAGCAAGAAACGTTATGATTTTCTTCTACCTAATTTTCTCTAGACAAGATGAAAGAAAGATTTTGCTGTTTTCTGTTACTCATGATGACTATTGTATTAGTAATTTTGTTTTTCTAAAGAGACTATACACAATGCTATCACGACAAGATCTGCTGTAGCATGAATAACAAGGCAATGTAAAGATAGATTAATTCCTGTTCTGCAATGTTATAGTTACATTTGGGTCTGTAAGAACAGAATTTGTCCAACATGCTTCTCTCATAACACAGAAGTTCTTTTCCTGTTAGTAGCTAAGCTATTTGACCTTATAAGGCAGAAGATGTTTTGTGCCACTAACAGGTACCACTCTCGCTGAGCATGAATCAGTTAAGCAATGAGATACTAAAGCTGTTAGCATTAAGAAGGTTTGTCAGCTTTAGTTCAAAGCAATGCAGCTCATATGTCAAATGTGTATGTATATATATATATGTATTTCTATACATACATTTACGTCTCTAATTTAGAAACAAGTACATAGGAACAGATTACTGTAGCCTTGAACAACACAGAGCTGAAAAGAGAACTGATGATGTAGACATGCTGGACTTATTTTAGTGAACTTATTTAATGCATGGGTGATTCGTAGTGTCAGAATGTGATTGTAAAGGGTTTGGCATGTGTCCAGCTGATTCCTGGCAAAAAAACATTGATTCTCATTTGACTTGCTTACTGTTACTACTCACTGTCAACAGGTAATATCAAGAAAAAGGGGGTTCTGCTGGAGAAAGTTACTTATGATTAATTTTGGTTAAGTGATTTTTCTGCTAAAAATGCTGGATCTGGTCACAGAATGACAACAGTCAATAAGTGTTCATAGAAGTCTGAAATATGATGATGAGCTGACACCATTTTGACTGGGACCCTAATTTATGCACTATCTCATTACTGATCTAGTCCAAGATCCTATCTCCAACTGTGGCTCATGCCACTAGTTGGAACTCTCTAATCATTGGAGTTTTGTTTCATGCTTGAGCCACAAAAAATAAAGGGGTAAAAAATTCAGGCCAGATCAAGCCAAAGCAATATTCTGAGTAGAACAAGGAAGCAAGTATAATTAATTATTATTTTGCATTTGCCTGAAATATTTCAGGGAACCCAAAATGACATACTGCACTTTGTTTTCAGTTTCTTTAGCCTTTTCAGATAAAAAATAGACAACACTTTAAAAATAAAATTTCAAAACAAAATGTTGAAATTTTTCTTTGGCAAATAATTGAACTAAAGAAACTTCAGAAATAATTAGCTTTATTAAAAATTCACACAAATTAAGTAATGTTCTATTCTAATAAACATGCATCCAATTGTGTATCAAAACTGCAAATCATTCCAGAGTAATTTTCTGTGTGCATATTATATGGGGGTTGTTTTGTTTGGTTTTACCCATCTTTATTAATATTTCTAAAAGGGCAGGTACAGAATTATCTAACTGTGGAGAGAGCTTTTTATTATTTCATATTTTCCAGGTACTGGTTTATTTCCAGAAATATTAAAAATTGACCCTTGCTTTGTTTCTTTCTCTTTTAAACCTTCAGGTTTTTAGCTATTTGTAGACTCCTCCTGCTTTGAGCAGGAGGTTGGACTAGAGACCTCCTGAGGTTCCTTCTGACCTGAACGGTGTTTTGATTCTTTCTGTATAAATACCTTCTTAAAGTCTTCTTTTTCTGGAGTATACCATCTTCTTCACTACTGGGGGAATAAGACAGAAATATTTCACCCATCCCACTAAACAGTCTTCACAACACACATTTTTTATTTAGATACAGAACTAACATATCATATAACAACAGAAATTAATCTGTCAGTGTGCCTGAACTCAGACATGTCAGGCTACCCTGAGGAGCAAGAAAATTGTTCATCTTCTGGCCTGTTCACTCAACTTTAGGTTTATCCAGCAGGGACATCAGTGTAGTTTGGAGATTCACAGACTCAAGATAACAGCAGCAATTCCAGTGAAGAGCCACTAACTTTTGCTGTGGGAACCATCACCTGTGTTCCTCAAGATCTCCTAAAGTAGTTGGCAAAACCATTCTGCTCTACTCATGTTACTACCAGTGAGAGGGAGAGTGAAAAAGACTTGTCTATTTTTCGTCACTGTTAGGAAGGATGTGTCAGTTTGTCTTCATTGCCCAGAAAGAGCCTGCATAGTTACTGTAGCTCGGGCAACTAACTCTTACATTGCCAAACTTGGGCTGTGTGGGTCTCATCCTCGATTACCATTGTGGTGATAAATTTGGAAACCTGGAGGTTAAAGCTTTTATAGAACATTACCAAAATCTTGGACCCTTAACATCCACTAAATATTTTTGTAAAATTTCTCTGATTAAGGCACCTTTGAGACACTCACCCTAATCCAAGACCACAATCAAAATCTCTACTCTAGAATGGCCACAAAAAGTGACCTCCAAAGCTTTCCAGATAGCTTTAAAGGTTTGATTTCTATTAACATTTTCAAGGTGTAACTGAGATGAAATTATAAATTGCTAAATTTTCCTAACCAAAGGAAATAAAATGCTTTTAGGTTATCACAATTTAAATAATGGTGTGATAGACACCTATTTTTACTACTAAGTGCATATTTTTTTTGCCTGTGAAGACATTAAATTGCAGCCATTGCTACTTCTACTAAGAAGGAAAGAGTTAGTGCCTATTCATCAGAAGAGTGAGAAAGAAAGAAAGGATGAGTGAATTAGATCAATCAGTTTAACTTCAATTCACAATCTGGAACAGTCTGCAGCACCTAGAAGACAAGAGGGAGAGGGGCAGAAGCCAACACAGACTTGCCAAGAACAAGTCAGAGTAAATGAAACTCACTCTTTCAGTGACAAGGTAACAGGTCTTGTGGATAGCTGAGAAGCAGAAGAACTCATGTACCTTTACTGGTACATGTTGGTAGTCTCGGTTGGTATTCTCAAATCCAAGCTAGGAAAAATGAGGCCTTTATTCTGTGGGCACAAAACTGATTTGATAACCACACTACAGAGAAGTTAACAAAGTCTAATTATGCTCAGGGTTCTGTGGGGGGTCTGTCTTAGATCTGCTTCTGTTCAAGGTTTTCATTAGCAAAACAGATGGTGGAATAGTGAGAGTGCTCATTAGTTTTGCATATGACACAGTGCTAGGAGGGACCCCAAATGTGTTGGAAGATAATAGTGAAAATAAAAATCTGGAGAAATGGATTGGAAACATAGGATGTAACTCATCCTAGACAAGGAATCAAGGTAAGATTAAGAGACAAGGGCAAGATACAGCAGGAAAAATCAATGATACTAATTCAGGTTGGTAAGCATTAGGAACTATGTTCTCAGAAAGATCTTAACATTTTAGTGGATCATAAATTGAGTTTAAATCAACAATGTTATGTTATTTCGAAAAGACAAATATTCTGCTCATGGTATACAAACAGAAATATAGCCTACAAGATGCACATTACGATCAGATGTTTTATAAGCGGTGAGCTAGGAGGTTAGTTTGGAAGAGTAGATGCTATTGTAAAGGACTATTCATGCAGTCTTGCAGAAGCTGCAAACTGCCTGTCGAGGTTCCAATGAGGCAAGGCCTTGTGATGTCTCAAAGCATTTCATTTGTAGACTCCTAGTCCTATCCCTTGCTGATAATAAGAAGTGAAGAATGCACCAAAGGCTTTACACCCCTCACTAACAAAGGACCTAGTCTTGCTCTTACAACAGAGTAGAAAACCCTTGCTGAGTAAGGCCTCTGCCTCTAGTTTGAACGTGCCAAGAAGCCCAAAGTTAATCCAATACAGGGTCCGCATGACCTTCAACTCAATTGGTTGAAAGGGTTAATGCTACCCTTCCCCCTCTTGCACATGTTCAGCAAGACAGTTCTCCCCATGCTAATTAAGGAGACACTCCTCTCCATTTCCTATGCTAATTTGGGAGATAAAAAGTTAGGTGGAGACCTGAGAACTTCTGTCCATAAAAGGTGAATAAACAAAGAGAAGTCGCTTGCACCCACCATGTGAGGACTCCTGAGATGCTGGCAGACTGATCGAGCAAACACCCCCAAGATGTCGACACTCATCTCCAAGGATCCAAAGAGTGGTGAAAACTTTTCTCTCTCTTCTCTCTTTTTCCTTTCTTTTTCTCTTCAAACGTCTCTTGATCTCTCTCTCTGGCATATATGGCAACACCTTATAAGTTTTATGACAGCTCCTTTCGGGGTTTGTTTAGCAGGTTTTCCATAGGTTGTCCATTTTAGTACTGAAAAGTGATTGCAAGTGGTGTGAGCGGTTGCGGGTTAAGTGATTGCAAGTTTTACAAGCGGTTGGGGGGTTTCTA
>NW_010141310.1:49051-57900 GCF_000699245.1 Pterocles gutturalis | reverse complement strand
GTAGTTATGCTGTCATTATCACATTGCTGTAAGATTTGGTGTTGTTGGCAGGTGGTAGTGTTGTCATGAATTGTCTTTACCAAGTAATTTCTTTTCTTTTATAATTCTGTTACATTCCACAGTTTATACCCTACATTTCCCCCCAAACAATTATATGCATTAAAGTTATAAGCCAGTATTCAATTCTTTGGTGTCATCTCACCTTAATTTGCCCCAAGGGAATATACAGAACCTCCACGAACTCCACTCATCCCAGCCAGGGTGGTTTTATGAGCTAGGTCGCGACAGCTATCAAGCCTAAAATAAAAAAGAGAAGGATTTTGGTGGCAATAAAGTTTAATAATGTTAAGCCATTCCTTTTGCTGTTGAAAAAGGGAAACAATACTGTTCTGTCTATCCACAATGAGTAGGACAAGAAGTAAGATGGTTAAACTGTCACAAGAAAGATTAATCAGGAACATTTTCTAATAATGAGAATTGAACATGGGAACATATAGACTAGGAAGACTGGATAATCTGTCACTAGGTGTCTTTAATGAAAGTTTAGTTATGCATCTTTCAGAAATTACATCAATAGTGCTAATCCTCTTTAGAGCATTGGGATGGATCAAACTAGTTTATGTTTTTAGTGTGTTGGGAGACCACAGCATGGTAGGTGAAGCAAGTACTGTTTTTTTCTCATGTGCATTACTGTAAATCTGAATTTTACTTATCTAGCAAGTCAATATTGGATGTTAGGGCATCATTTCAGTAAGGCTAGACACTTACATTTTAGTGTATTTGCTTTCAGAAATTCAGCTTCTGCTTAATTGAACTAGAACTGAAGTTGGACATTATAACTTACTGTCCTTGGTTAAGCTGAGACAGAGTTAACTTCATAATAGCTAGCAAGGAGCTGTGTTTTGGATTTGTGCTAAGAAGAAAGCTGATAACAGTCATGTTTATAGTTGTTTCCAGGACGGCCCAAGGTCTTTCAGCTTCTCTGCTGTCTGCAGGCAGGAGAAGCTGTGAGGGAGAGCAGCCCCGATTACTAGCCTAGGATTCAATCTTAGGTTTGGGATTCAGACCCAAAGTGGTCAATAGTCTATTCCATAACATACACATCATGCCCAGTATATAGGTGAGGGCTCTCCAGAAGCTTGGCCCTTTTTGCCTCCGGGTCAGCTCTCTTTCCAGGTCAGCTTTCTTGGGGTGGTCCCTCTCCCAAGGCCTTCTCCCTTCCTCAGTCAGCTCTTGGTCTGGGATGCTTGAGCTATTATCTCTGTTCCGGGAATGTGGTTTCGGGGCTCTCCCTGCTCCGGGATAGTTAGCCAGGAATGGGGTGAGCCTTGGTCATTGGGTGGTGAGCAGTATCACTGTGTATCACTCATTTGTGTGTTTGCATATACTATTATTTTCAGTATTATTGTAGTTATTAAATTGTTCATATCTCAACCCATGAGACCTTTTTTTCCCTTTACCCCTTTAATTGTCTCCCCCATCCCTGGGAGGCGGGAAGGCGAGCGAATGGGTTGTGCGGAGTTGCCTCCCAGCCAAGGGTAAACCCATCACACCCCAGTAGCAGTAGCTACCCATCACTGCTAGTTCTTGACTCTTCTCTTAAAAGTGTTTTTGCATAAGTATAGCTATTAACGCTGGTGCATACTGCTGTGTCTGGTCCATTGGCTTTTATATTTATTCTAATCGTGCAGCATCCAAATATGGTGGCCAAAGAACAAAAGCAATTAGAAAAAATGTAATTGTATGGACACTGTTTGTAGTTGTATGTAACTGCAAAGATATGGGTTAAATATTTTAACCAAATTAATACTAAGATTGCAGTGGAAGATCATGCTCTGCCTTTCACTTGGGTGAGGACCCTAACGGAAAAAGCAAATTCGTGAGAACCCCATAGGGTATGCTGCCTGCCTGAGGTTTTCCCAAACTTCTGTGCACCCAGAAAGTTGTCTTTTATTTGGGTCCCCCTGTGTCTAACACAGGGCAAACTCATGCTGCAGCCTTTCCCCCAGTGGGGTCTTTTCCCTCAGTCAGGCCTTTTGTTTTCTTCTGTCTTGAAACTCACAGGACAGGATGTACAAGTCAAATATATATCAGAATGCATTAAGGACTTCCCTGTATTATTTATTATCAGACTGCAAGCTTCCCAGCACTACAATAGCCTTAGTTTCCCCAAACTGTCTATACCACACTGTCAAAATACACTCAGCACCTCACTTCTATTCCTATATGGCTTAACCTCAGTTCTCTCTCTTTTCCTCTATTTCCCATCATAATAGTCCTTGTTCCTTCCTGTATTCCCTACCTACATCTGTTTAGCCTGGAGGCTGGCCAAAAGATGATATCTGCTCTGGCTAGTCCAGACCCATGTGCTTGTGAAATGGTCAGGCTGGAGCTTCCCTTGCCTTTTTGAATGCCGGGTGCCTTTCCCTAAGGATCTGTGACACAGGTTAGCTCCAGGGCTGGCCCATGATCTGTGTGCACGGCCTATCATAGTCATATCTGTGGGTAAGCCTTCCTTTGCCAAGCTGGAGGAAGTTGGTCAGTGCCTGAGAAGATTTTTGGATGGGACCCCTCCTTCAGAATGATTGCAGAGGAAATCTTTCATTGGGGAAAACAGTCCAAGTTTCCCCCCCACAACTTCTCAAGCTTCTTACGTAAAGCTATTCAATTTGCTAGCTGTAGATCACACAAGGAACCTAGTAGCAACACTTCCTGTTCCCCACACATATCTGTATTTGCCATGTCTGTACTGCTGCACATCTTAATATATAGGCAGAACATCTGCTGGGTAGGATAAGGAGAAGTCTCCTTCCACCTACCACAGGCAGCAGAAAGGAAACAAAATCTGTGATTAAAAGATACAGCAAAAATCGCCCCCAAAATTTTATGAAATGGAAGCATCTGAAGACTCGTTATCAGTTTTCCTGGATTTAAGATGGGTATTTTTCTACCAATGAGAACAAATCAGAGACCAAATTAGTTTGGTTGAGTTTTCAATAAAAAAAAAAGAAAATAAATCAAAAAAATGTGTTTTATACATTGTTTATCCAATGTCTATTATTTAGTGACTCATAAACCTTTCATTCATAAACATAAATGTTCTTAGAATTTGAGAGACAGAAGAGTATTTTGTGCACAACTACTTTTGGAAGAAAAGCACTCTTGACTAAAAATATATTCCAAGCATTGTCTGAAAAATAAACTAACCCAAGGCAGTATAATTTGCTTTAGCATTAGCTACAGAACTCTTTCAGTTTACCTCTCTTAGCAAACAAACTAGCAAGCATTGTGCTATAGAAAAAGGAAGGGGCTAGAGCACTTCTTTTATCTGCAAGTTTCTGCCTTCCTATTTGTGAGTGTTTCCTAGTCCTTTTTCCTCACCTGGATCCCATGAACTTCTTTTAATCAATGAGTACGTGAGAGGCCATGGTGCTGTGCTCTGTGTGTATTTTATATTAATTTCTTGCAAGAGGTCAGTCGGATGCGTGGAGCTCACAGTCATGGAGCACCAGTTCAGCATAAAGTTTTCTGATGGACTTTGGTGTAATCTGAAGTCAAAAGATTTTTCTTGTAAATCCTTTGATCCCTGAAGCACAAATTATCTCAAAATATCGCTCTGCCTTCACCTAAGAAGGTGAAAACAAATTCTCATGATGTGTCATTTCTACATGCAGAAAGTAATAATCTCAGGCCCAGCTTTCAAGTGAGGTAATTCCAATGAAATACAGATTGGATCAGCTGCTTTACAGTATACCTATTAAGACAAAAAAAAAAATCTTTGTCCAAATAATGCTACAAATGAAGAAAAAGCTGCCCAGGTTTAACTTTCTTTCCCCAGAAGTTTACTGATGAAAACTATTCTAAATATAATTAATATTAATGGTATATAATTAATAAATTAATACTTGAGCCTGAAATATTTGCATATTTTGCCCCAGGAATGAGGAAGTATTTTGTTATTTCCTGCCAGGAGCTCTGTATGTAAATTCAAGAACTAGCAGTTCATCCCATGACATTTCCTTATGCTCAAACAGACAAGGTGACATATAAAGCCCAGGGGCAAAGGGAAACCTGATAGCTATATAGCTGAGCGGCAGTCGGAAGTGGTGAATTCCCTGGACCACAGGGAAAGCTTCCTGTCCTTTGTAGATGAGCCTATTATTGGAATACACTTGCTTGCAGTTAATCCTCAAAGTAATTAAATGGAAAGGAAGCAATCAAATCACTGAAAAGGAATTGCATCTGGTTCAGAGGGAAAAATCCAGGCCTAGGAAGTATTTCAGTGATAGCTGGATGTACTCAGTGTAAACAGGTATCTTCCTGTTTGCACAGATAATTAACATTTATATGCTAAGAATATCTTGTGGTAATCAAATGTGGTTGAAAAGCAGCAGTTCTCATTATTGTGGCCTATGAAGTACTAAGCAGAGAAATGTTGATACATATTTTTCCTATGATGGGATAAAATTAAAAACCATGCCCCATATCCTCATCTTGCATAAATTAGGCTGGCACCTTGAAAGATAGTAGAGCAATGTTCATATACATCTGTTGAGAACCTAGCTCAGCATTTCAGTAAGCACATCCCAGAGAACGAAGACTGCAAAAATCAAAGACGTGATTCATACAAGTCTCCAAAGAGAAAGGTTCAGAAGGAGGTTGGAGTGAGTCCTTAAAATCAAATGCCGGGGTTATGCAAAGCAAGACATTATGTTTTAAAGACTGACAAAATTCTTTAAATAAATACAAATTTAAATGTGTTGAAAGCACCAATTGCTTCAGAATACTCTTTTATGTTTGTTGGTTAAATTTAATAATTACTACAAGGTAACAAATATTACTGTACTTTTAAGGTACAATTTTGCTCAGTCTGTAAAAGGGATCCCATTCGTTGCACCAGACTATAGGATAATTGCTGGAAAGCCATGGGGAGGATCTTGGAGAGATGTACTCAGCAAAGCTCTGAGTGACACTTTTGTATTTTCAGTGCTAGAAAACAGGCAGTTAAGAAGCAACTACGTTCTTCAAGAATCTATAGTAGAGAATAGAGATTCCATTGTAAGAGCATAAGGAGCTATAAGAATTTATTTTCTCCTTTTCTTTGTCTTATGTATTTTATTTTTCCTTTGTTCTGTTCCCTGGCATACTGTGGTGTTTTACAGGACCTCACCGTTTTCACTGTTACTGTCACCTAAGAAGGTGGAAGCTGGGCTGGCTGAAGGTAAAAGTTGATTTCCTGACAATGACTGAATGATTATAGGCAAGGTAGGATAAGATGCCTGGGATGCTGGCAGTGAATATTGGTAAGGGTTGTTTGCTATGGCTGAGCAAAAGGAAGTGATGCAGAAAAGAGAGCTGACATGGTTAAAACAACGGTCTCAAAACTATACTTGCGCAAAAAGAGTAGCAAGAAAGAAGCTGGTGGTAGGAACTAAGACCTGAGAGGAGGCTGTTATGGACGAGAGTTGTAGGTGTTTAATTGGACAAAAAAGGTCATATCTGACAGATGATCCAGTGGCAAAGACGTAACCTTTTTGCTCAGATAAAGATAAATCTGAGCTGAAAAATGCAGCTGGATTATTGATCTGAGACACAAGCATTTGCTGCTGGGGCAGGGAGATGGTAGTGAGGGTTTGAGGAGAGAACAGCAATAGTGACTGACCTTTGGCAGCAAGTGTTACATACAACCCACTTCACTACTTAAAATATTTCACTAGCTGGCAAGAAAAGAATGTCATTATGTGTTACATATGAAGGACCAGACTTTACTTTTGAGTACACGTTGGTGTGCTCCTACTGTTCTTAGCCCAGATCCAAAACAGTCCCTTGCTGTAGCCAGATCTAGAACGTTCCTTTTTATCTTCTATCAGTCTTTACCTTGCTTCAGTCTCTCTCCTGCTCTCAGAGAATGAAATGCAGGATGTCAATCAGCTACGTTATCATTTCCTTCAAGACCAGTCCCCCAAGCTATACATCTTCATTGCTATAATACAGATAGCACAATACTTGGTATGCTTAGTATCCCATAAGCTGCTGTTTACCTGTGTCAGACCTTTACAGAAAATAATTTTAGTATTCAGGTTGCAGGGTATGGAATTTATTCAAATGGGACATATTAGTACGTCAGATAATTTAGTTGTTTAGTTCTCACTGGGTAATATTCCTTTGCACTCTTAGAGACTTACCTAGTAGGACCAGTACAACTGAAGTTTGCGTGGTACTTCCAGAAAGGTCTGGTTTTGGTACTCACCTGAGAGCAGTCACAGGGGTTGACATTTTTTGTGTTCAACATTGCCACAGGCTGTTTTCTGTTGAGGTGTTCGCAAAAGGGAATATGTCTGAGTGAAATCAGGTTCTTCAGCCCATGCTGGAAAGATTTTTTCTCAGCAGCATAAGGCTTCTTATCTTTGAGGCAAGGAATAGCTATGGGGTAACAGGCAACTTTTGTATCAAGAATTTACTTTCAGCTGTCTGTGATCTTTGCCAAGCTGGAAGGTTTCAGAAAAATTTCTGTTTGTTCAGTAGAGACTACTGAGACTTTAATGAACAAGCCCCATTCCTCCCCCATGCCATCTGCAGCAACATGCTAGAAATCCACTGAACTGCCAGAAAATTATGCTCTCTGTGTATATGCAGGTACTGCAGCTGCCTACCAGAGCTCAGTGGGATGCTGGGCATAAGGAAGAAGAAAGAGAGACGGGGAGAGGAAACTGCAGGACTCAGCAGTTAGAAATTAATTTGAAGCATGGAGAAGGAGAAATAGTACCAGAAATAAGAAATATAATTTAAGACTACATCTCTGTATATATACATGAAGAGCTGAATTAAAGTTGATCAGGAAGCCTTAATAGTTAATTTTTAAATTCTGGTGTCCCTTTCTATACAAACCTGATGACCTTTTAGGCTTAGTTGTGCTGCTCATGCTTAGGTACTTACTACGATTTGCAATGTCCTGGACTATCCACAGGGAGTTGACAGATATAACACAGGACCTGCAGATTTGTGCACTGCTAGAGCCAGGCAGGATACCCTGGAGTGTTTCACATGGTACTAGACACCTTGATAAGGGCACATGAATTGGTCCTTCAGTGCATTTTTTGGGGAGGTAATACATGTTTTCAGGGTGCTAAGTGCCATTTGTGCTACTCAGAATGAACAAGCAAGGTTCCCTGCTTGCACTGAACTCTGTGTCTGGCTCTGCTGGCTTGGCATTTCTAAGCCACCCTGGCATAGCTGAAGGAGGGCTACAAACACCCATTAATTCTTGCTGCTGCAATGGATTCAAGGTAACTCGTCAACTCAACTGAATACTACGTTAAGTTTACTTGAGTTTATGGTGGGGACTATCAGTTTGGACCCCAGCTTCTTAGTTTCCTCTCTTCTCTAGATTTGTTCAGAAATAAGTCTTTGATATCTCACTGAGAAAGAGAACAGACAGAGATTGTGCCATAGCATAAGATGCTTTATGAATTTGTATAAAGGGCAGAATTTGTCAATCAAAATTTTTTCTATGAAGAATCTTGCTTGTAGACCCCTTATAAATACCATCTGAATTTACCAGTCCCAAAGTTGTGTCAAACTTAGAGGTTAATCGTATTCTAGTTGTTTATTTGTGCAATATTTTCTTTTATTTTCAGCTCTTTCAGACTCCTGCATCACCTCAAGTATGTTCACACCTACTACATCTGGACTGTTGCGATCAAATGTCACTAAAACTATTTTGAAATGACTACGCAGCTGTTCTGCTAGGAGTGTTGTACACTGTCCACAGGAACAAAAACCCCAAGGTTTTATCTCTAAGCCTAAACACCAACTGAAAGGCTTGTGCTGGGGGAGAATACATGACTCATGGAAGGTTTATGTCCGTTATTTCTCTATTCTGGCAGTGTTAGTCTTAGGGCTGAAATTGCGGGTAACAGTAGGTAGTCCTCAGTGCTGTTAAACTTCATTTAGTTTGGAGTGCTGGCAATAAAATGCCAATTTCGTTTAGATTTTTGGCCATTTCTGTCTTACTATACCTGGACAATGACTTCCCAATGGCGTTTGGAAAGCAGTTATCTCTGCAGTATGTTATTCTGGCTACTGTGAGAAGGGAACAGGAACACATAAACTGCCAATTGGTTTGCTGTGGTTTTAATAACTGTAGAGTTTGTCTTTATGACAGGAGATGCTGATGCCACTGCACTGTGTGGACAAGGCAGATCTTTGAAAATGTTGAAGGTTAGTTGTTTAGTCTTTTTGAGAGCACATAAATAAAAAAAATATTCAAAACTATCTCAAAACTGTCACAATACTCAAATAATAGAAGATGAATCAATATATCAGTGACACTGCAAAATCCTCCTTTCTTCTCCCTGCATCCTGCAATGAATGAAATTCTTGCAGCCTCAAAGCATGGAAAACTCATGATTCAAGCTTGTTTTTTTTTCCACAAGTGTCATGTAACACTTTGAAGAATATGGCGCAGCTGCTAGGCAAGTAGGCTAAAGCTACAGGACTAGTGAGTACAAGAGTGAATGCATCAAGCAAGCAAAACCAGGCAAGCTGCAGTATTTCATGCTCTTATAAATCAGAATGTGTGCTCAGCCTTTGCTTTGTGCTATAGGGGAGAATACAGTGCATAGCAACAAACTGCTTACCTGATGAAGCCACAGCATTTTTTAATTAACTTATTTCCCTATCTATCAATCATATTTTATCTCATTTTACAAGATTTAAAAATTACAAAAATGAGCTGTTCAGTGATGTAATTTGTATAAAAATTCAAGAGTGTTGCCACAGATAAAGCTAGGCAAGAATAAAGAGAGGTGTTGGTACACTAGGTACACTGTAACCCTGCACAGAAAGAA
>NW_010141310.1:28749-49020 GCF_000699245.1 Pterocles gutturalis | reverse complement strand
AGCAGGAATACCTTAGGCTTTTTGGAGGAGGGTCCCAGGGAAAGATACAATTAAAAAAAAACCCAGTCATTCATACTCATTCATAGATTGTAAAGCATGCTAACCAAATATAGGAAAAAGCTCCTCCATTCCCCGACTGTCTGGTAAAATGAGATGCCTCTTGTAGGGGTCCTTTAAGTCCAGGGCTGGTGTGACTGCACAAGTCACACCATGCAAAGTCAGGCCTGGTGATGACATAACCTGCCAGCTGGAAGGGACTTCCCTGAAGGAGCCCATGTCATCGCTTGCTTCTCAAAACACTGCAGAGGCTTTCAAGGACTTCTGGAAACTGGATACAGCCAAGAGCAGCTGTTGTAACAGGTGTGGTGTTCAGTGATCCCTCAGGGTTAGATCCACAAGGGAGTGAAACCTCCACTAGCACCGACTTTTAGGGGCCAGCTTGTGAATCTGTAATCCTCACATCCTTTTTTTTTCTTTTTTTTTTTTTTCCCCAGCTGTCTTTGGAGGTGTTTAAAGCCCATCTGAGCCTCAGTCTTGGGGAGGTGAAGGAGGCTGGGTTGTCTTGCCAACAAAAGGGCTGAACCAGGACTTCCTTCTCCCTGGTGAAGGCTACAAGCAGCTGGGGGGTGTCTCCTGCTTTGGTCCTTGCCCGAGCAGACATTTAACTGTGCCACTGGAACAGCCTCAAGACAGGAAGCGTCTTGTGGGCTCCTCTTGGGTGGCCTGAGGCAAGGTGGATAGGGTCCTACACCATGCTGAGGCAACTTGGTGGCTCTCAGATGAGAGGAAGGGGTCAATCCCAGTGTGAGGGTGACAATCACAGCATGCCGCTGTAGATGCAGAGCTACTGACAGAGGCAGGCACAAGATGCACCTCCAGTCCTGTGGATAGCACAGTGGAAGTATGATGCACTAACTGTGAAATATGTCTTTTGGTGATTCATATTATAAATTAAAGGTTATCCTAATTCTTTTCAGTACAAAATGTGCTTTAAAGAGTTATTCTCCTGGTATGAATCACCAAACCAGTCCTCCCTCTAGATTAGCAACAGAGACTAAGCTACAACTGGTCAGGAAAAAAGAATAAAACTTAACTGTAGACTCCCCTGCTCATTTTGAATTAGGGAACATATTCTGTTCATATTCTGTTTCAGATAACATTTTCTAGGGAACAAGTCTCCAAAAATTGAATTCAGGCATCCCTAAGTGCAGACTTTCAGGCTTGTTTCCTAGCATGAGTAACTCATTTGGCCAGGCAGCTCTCAGTGTTGCCCCAGCCTGCGCTTCAGTGGTGGGGGACTGGCTGCGTGAGGAGCAGATACCTAGAGGAACCAGGGCTCAGCTGCCATTCAGACACTTATAGGGGGTGGTGGGGAGCCAGAAGCCTTGTAAGTGTGACTGTTGCAGGAAGAGGTCAACTGGGAAATTTGAGAAAAATATTGGCAGGGGATCCAGAGCCTGGAAGTCACCCGGCGTCCGTGTGGGGGACTTGGGGAAGCAGGCAGGGAGAGGCAGAGAGGTGGGTGAGTGGGGTAGATCTTCTCCTAGACTGCCTCAATTTGGTCAAAAGCTTTGACAGAACTGCATATTCTTGCAGAAAACTGAATATAAAGCTTTTCGCATAGGAAATGTTTCAACTAGGCTTCTTTAATATCTTGATTTTTGGAACCTGCAGGCCTAGAGCCTTAAATGCAGTGGCAGAAGCCTTTGCTTACAGGTGTGATCTTCAGCCAATCCACAGCTCTAGCAGTGTGCTGGCCTTGAATGTTTAGATTATATTTGAGGTTTGGAGAATGGGGACAGAGCAAGACCTCTAGATTTGAAAAAGAAGAGAGAAACAGTGAGAGGAAGAACCACCCACATACCAAACTGAGTGTGAATGGTATGGTTGTGCACTGGAGGTGTTTTTAACAGCAAAGTATACTGAACTTTGTCACACTAGCTGCAGCCCATCCTGGCACAGTTCAAGCCCTGGAGAAGGATTTGAATCTCACTACTGCTGTGTGTTACACAACCGCATACTTACCAGCCATTTGAGCAGCGATGAGCCCTGGAGTCTATTCCCGGCTCAAAGTGAGGGGCTGGGTATGAGGAAGAGAAAAGTTTAAAAAAGATAAGGATATCTATAATAGTTTAGTCACCCCATAAGACACTGTCAGGCACCAGATAAGATTACAAAGAGTTAAATGTGATCATCACCATGAGAGATGGTCTGCAGCAACAGGAAAGCCATGGACAGGATCTTCTCTAAGCTAATTTACAAAGTTCTGATTTTCCCCAGCCTTTGTTTGTTGAGGTTCATGAGTTCAAGAATCAATGACAAGGAAAATGAATTTTAAAAGTTTTCAGGGGAAATAACAGGAATAGGCACAAGTTTTGGTCAGGACAATGTTTTCTAAAAAAGTATACAGATCGAAGTAGCCAAGCTCTACCACTGTATAAGCACAAGAGGAGAAAAACGTGGTTCAAGAACAGTAACCAGATACTTTCAGCATCTTCTAGAGAAAAAAAAAAAGGAATAAAGTAGCAATAAATTAAAAATTTGTCAAAAGTGACAAATTTTCACTCTTTTTCTTTCTGCAATGTCCAAAACATTCAAGTTTTTTATCAGACTACCAGAATAACTTGAAAATGTTCACGATTTATAAACTGAGTTTTAGAATTTACAATAGCAAAAATTTTTTACTCAGGGAAAGTTCAAAGAGCTGTTGAAAATGAAATTACTGCCACTGAACAATAACTTGAAGTAAAAAGAAAGGAACTTAACTGTTAAAAACAGCAGAAATAAATGACAATTTTTTTCTTCAGTGAGTTATTGTTCCTTGTATTTGGGATGCCACATACAAAATAGTGGTTATTACAAGCAGCTGCTATCTCTAACTTCCCTATTATTAGTACTTACTGCTCTCAAAAGTCTTAACTAATTTATATTTTTATCATAAAAAAACACTATACTTTTATTTCTAAAAGTGGATCTACTCTTCATCAGTCTTGCTCTTCAGCTTTCTAAGCATATTTCTTAAATCAATATGATATTTTTATTGCTTTCTACTGAACTTCTTCTGCCCACCAAAGTATTCTGAAAAAGTTTTTCAAATTCAAAAACATTCTTCTAAATGAATTTTACACAGAGTCGCTATTTTCAGACCATATGAATGCTTTTCAGAGTACCGTGTAAAGTCAATCTCACCTAAAGATGTGAGAAGGCAGATGATAGCTCTTACTATAAAAATGTGCATAGGTGGGCAAATACTATCTTCAGTTTTATGACTGTAGATTTGAAGACATCTTATTATATTTCAAGTGAAGTGTTGAGACAGGTGGGCTTAAAGTTAAAAAGGCTTATATATCTCTAAGATAATTAGATAAGAGAAACAAAAAAAACTTCTGAACAAAGTAAAAAAATAAGAAACAATTTAAAGAAAAAAAAAGAAGTAATTTACTGTACATGCTAAAATTTTGTATGACTAGAAAAAGCATTTCTGCATAAACATTTATTCTTGAATTGTTTATAGTCATAAGTAATTCACATTTATTTTTTCAACCTTACTGACATATGTTTGTTAGGCTTGAGATCAGTATGCAAACCATAAAGCTTGAAATGCCAAACTGCATTGCTCTCCAAAGGATATCAAGCTTCCATTGCACAGTATTGTGACTGTGAGGACGTATTGAAATGCTCATATCAACTTATATCATAATACATGGGTACACTGATGGTAGGAGGTGTAGATGAAGAATTGGCTGACCCTCAGAGAAAAATTAATATTCCCTGGTCTCTTTTAATTATGAGAATTTTCCCCATCTGTCCTTCTGCTCTGAAATAAGAGCTGTTCATTGAAATGACCAGTAGATGCTTCATTTTTATTAAACCACTGCCAGGATAGTAAGGATACCATGTGACCGTTATAATTTCTGTATGATTTCTTGCTTTTCTTGATTTATTCTTCTTTTTTCAGGGTTAAAGCTGCATCAAGCAAAGCAAAATAACAGAATTGGCATGTTCCATACATGTAAGATGAATATTGCTTTTATTATACTATTAGTTTAATGAGGTTTATTCAAAATTCATATTGCAATAAATATTGTTTTTCACTGTTGTTTCATTTTCATAAACTGGTCTGTCCTCCATGAACTGCATGAAAGCTGTACTCCATTCAGCCTTGTATTTCCATGCATTTACTTAATGTGAAAACATTATTATATTGCTGCACGTAGTCTTTAGCTCAAGGAGGTAAATAGATATTTTTGGTATTGTGAAAAAATACAAAAAGATAAATTTCTACCTTTTTTTTTTACTTTGCACAGCTATTACAGGTGTAAAGGATGATATATAACTCATAATTTTGATAAGTGTTTTAATATTTTAACTAGTGCAATAGGACCAAATAATTATTTTAAGAAAACTATATTGTGAATAATTCTCCTAGATTTCTCCCAAGTGCACAAACATCACCTCTGTTTCTTCAGTTTTATTGTGCTACGGATCTGCACATCTGTTGTGAAACACAAGCACGCTTTCATGCTTTCAGAGGGGACTGGAGTTTACATACAACCTTCTGACTCCTAATCATTCTCTTAGAAATCATCAAGTTAGAGCTTTGTTTTACATTTGTCATTAGTATCCACTAAAACAGCAGGATAGTTTTTTTTGGCAAGACTGTAGCAGCTCCATCATTGAAGGTATCTTAAAACTTGCTAGAAAAACACCTATTTTGAGCATCATAAAACAAATTAATCCTACTTTTAGACAGAGTGATGAATTAGATAGCCCCTAGCACCACTTCCAATCCTATGATTAGATCATGTTTCCTGAAAAAGAGCATATAATATGATTTCTGGCACACAGTGATTCTGAATTGGGCTGTAGATTGACCGTATTGAGCAGATGGTCACTTCTCAGCAGAATGACAAGACACGTGAAGAAAAAAAGTAAGGGTATTTTTAGTTGGATGTTGAATAAAACCTTATGGGGAATATGATGAATAGCTGGAGAATGTAAGACGTTCTGTCATCTGAGAATCCAAGAAAGAACTCTTTATCCCAGCATGTAGCCTGAGATGCCTCACAGAGATTAAAAAATGGTGAAAGGACAAATTTTATCTGCTCATTTGGTGTGGGATGAAAGAAATATTAAGTGTGCAAAAACATAAATTTTACCACTCTTGTCAAGAAGAAAAAAGCCACATGGTATTTACATAGTGCTAAGGCCTTAGTAGTGAAAAATAACAACAATCAGAAAAGGCTGGAAAATTTGTTAAAACATTTGTTTTTTACCCCTTCTCTGTCAGCCTGTGAACACTGAGAATTCAGTAACATTTTAGAAGTTCAAAATCCTTTATATGCATTAGAAATTACTGTCTGTGCTACAGCAGCACCTGGACACTCTAAAGGAGTTTTGGCCTTTTGAAGGTAAATGTGTACCTGCAATGTTCAGAAGCAATGCTTTTCCCACAGAGTTCCAAATTCCAATCGGACAAACCAGGAAAAACATTCCTAGTTTGTGAGGGGTTTTTTCTGTGTTTTTTGTTTGTTTGTTTGTTTCAGGTCTGTAGAATTTTTTTTTTTAATCTGTAATGTTGAGAAAGAGTATATACATTTCTTAAAAATCACTCAGGTAACCTATGGTACGTATCAGAACCGAGTCCATTGCTGTCAAAGGTCGTTCTGTAGGCTGACGACAATTTTAATTGGAAGCAAACTAATTCTACAGTCAGATCTACAAGTTGATGGGGTCCAACGGCAGGTCCATGAACTCTGCTTATAAACCATTTAGGAAGCATTAAGAGTGGTTGTACATTTCATGTTTGTTTACATACTTTGTTTCACCTGAAGCTGAGTTACTGCTTATGCAATATATGGTTATTTAGTACATTTGTAAGAATAGTGACAACAATGCAGTTTGTTGATGAGAAAAAAGTGAGTAATTGAAGCAGAAGCCTACTAGAGAGAAAAAAAAATTCTGATGATGGTTTCATAGATGCAGAGAGGAGATTTCTGTATCAAATGTCTTAAGTACAGTTTCTAGACAGTGCAGCAACTGCATTTTCAACCTGGGAAGTTTCTCAGGAAGAAAATGAAGATCTGCTATTGCATTTTTGCATTTTGAAAAGTAATTTTTGAAGTGAAAGACTTCATAAGATTAAACTGTGGGCACTCAGCCATCCCGTGTGAATCTGTAATTTGTCATTCTACAAGGTCATAAATCACCATGACATCAACAGACCTCAGAAGACTTTGCTTGGATGACACAACTGGGAAAAAAATTAAATTATAAAACTAAAAGAAAGACCACATGGAGAACAGGAAAAAGCAACAAGACCTAAGGTGCTTCCTGTAGTCACACAACACATTGTAAATATTAGCCAAGGATTTTTGCATGTAGTCAAACCAAAATGATCTGCTTGGTGAACACAGGAAGGGAGCTATATGAAGTAGCTGGAATAGGAAAAAGATGAAACATGTCTCTTATAGTTTGTGAATTAAAGAAATACAAATTAATTTTTTTTCCACTTCCATTCAGTATTAAAAAAAATCAAACAATAAAATCCACAATATACATTAAATTCATTGAAGAAATAAATAAGAAATAAAAAAAATCTATTTTCATTCATCTGATGGAGATTTTAGTTATGCTGAAGGCATGTTTCCTCAAATTGTAATAGAAATATATTTTACTATCCATTGTCTACCTTGTAAAATGTTTTGTTTGCAGGGAAATGAGTGTATATAAACTCTAAATATGAATGTTTATTTTTAAGAAAACTGGCTGATCATTACTTTATTGTTATGCCACTAGTTTATTAGAAATTGGCTTCTGTTCTTTAGTAGTACCCATCTAATGAAATTAGCACAATGAATATAATTTTAAGAAATCTCTACCTGAAGGAAAAGTATTGCTGGAATTGGTTAAAATTATGAGAGAGAAAGAGCTTCTTTCCTATTATAGTTAACACTTTTTATTTACACATATGCCTTGTATCTGTTCCACAGACACGTTAGCTTCATCTCTGGTAAATTATATTTGAGTTCACTCTATAAGCAGTGTTCCTGGCAGTTTCCAGGCACAAAAAAGTTGTGGAAACCAAAGTTGTATGCTTGTTCACTGTTCAAATATAGGGTTCCTGAAGCAGATCTGACGTGGACTGGAGCATGGGACTATTTATATCTTGATGCCTACTGGGCTACCAGTTGAGAATTCCTGCCTGGCTGCCAGTCCATGGGTTACATTTTCCAGCCAGTCTCCACTGTGACTGAGACCTTCCCAAATGCTCTGTCAGCTTATGGTGGTAATTAAATTATGCAAGCATGGCAGAAAGACTGAGCACAGTGGAGAGGAAGGTGGAAAGAATGGCTGTGGAAGGGACAGGGTCTGTCTAGCTGGAAGGACCCATCAAAGGGAGTTCAGGTTTAGCAATGACTGTGGTTGATGAGGTACCTTTGCAAAGAACAATAAACCTCAATGTTGTGGTTAGAGTACAGTGCCTTCACTCTTCTTGGGCAGTGTGAAAAAATCCCCTGAGCAAACCTACTTGCAACTCTTCACTCAGCAGAGGTATCCCCTTCCGCTACTGCATGCCACCAGAGGCTTCTCTTGGATAAAGTCTACATTGGTGTTTGACCAAGGCAAACAGAAAAGGAGACTCAGAAGTCCTACTCATTCCTGCCTCTGAACCTCACTCCTGAGGCCCTCAAGATATTCAAGAACCTTGAACTGACTGCCAAACATAAAAAAAAAAAAGTCAAATTATTATGTATTGGAATACTTTTCAGGTATTGCTCCCTATGATAAGGGTTAAGGAGAGGGAATGCAACAGGCTAAAAATGAAACAAAGTGAAATCATGTCCCCACACCTGCAATTCAGTAATTAGAGTGCCTAGCCTTTTGGCACCTATGTCCTGAAAGAGGGCAGAGGCACAGGGCTGGGTACCTCACCTCCATGTGCAGTGTGTGCAGGGGGTTGTGAACCTTGGCATGAAACCTTCCATTGTAACTGAGGGACACCCCGGGCTAAGCAGCACAGAAACAACAAGCTGCCAAGTGAATCTAAGGGGTCACTGATTCCCACACAAGGCAGAGAAGTGAGGAGTGCTCTGTCCCCTTGATGCCCAGGGTCTGTAACCTCCTTGGAGGGAGGGAAGATGAGTCTTATTTTCTACAGAAGGGAGTGTTGTCTGCTCTGAACAGTGAAGGTGGCAGGGGAGCTGCTATTGCTGTGCAATAACATCATGGCGTAGTGGAAAGGTACAGCTCCTCATCTAGCCCTGGGAACTGCAAATCAAAAATTTTTGCTTTACCACAAGGCTAGAGACAGGGAATGGCATTCTATATCACTCCCACTGATGTGCAATTATGTAATAACAAATATCTGAGAGGGCCAAAAAAGAAAAAGAGAGAGAAACAAAGTAGAGGAATGAGTTGGCTCTCCAGCTGAGTGGAGGGCACTGGCCATACCAACACATCCTCTCAGGGAAGCTGGGACATCTGGGGAGGAGAAAGCATGTCTCTCTTGTTTTCAGGTCCTAACTGCACTAAACTGTGGAAGAAGTATGAGGTCGCATCTGCGGATTTCCCAACTCTGCCCCAAGGGGCTAGAAGTTGGGTGCTACCCTTGTACTTATCCATATCCAAAGCTGAGATTTGGCAGAACCTGTCTTTCATTTAAGAAGTTCACACGCAGGGAACTCACTGAGGAAAGAGAGGTTTTCATTGCATCTTCTTTGATTTAAAATGAAATTTCCCGTCTCAGAAGTAAGTTTCCTGAACACTGAAGTGTGAAGGGGAAGAGACACACTTCACATCCTGAGCTAAAACATACTGGTGAGTGAAAGCAAATTCAAGGTTTACCATGGTAAGAAGAGGAGATGAAGAGGGGCATGTAGAGCATGATTTGAGCACCCAGATTCAGGTCTCAGTTTAGAAAGGTGGTGTCTTGGGCTACAATCTTCTGTGTCAAAGAACAATTTCTGTGTTTTATGTTAAAGGGAAACTGTCCCAGCATCAGAGACATCAAAACTCTATATTTCCTCATCCTAAGCAACTGTCTTAACATTACACTAAAACATTTTTTTCTCCTATTTTTTGTTTTCTTCTCCTTCTGACTCAGCAAAACCCTTCTATAGAGTGGCACAGCATGGATGGAGAGAAATGGGAGAGAAAAGATGGAGAAAAGAGTCAGAGCCAATGATTATAATTTTCCCTCTGTAGCAGACTGCTCCCACAGTTGAGACGTTATTCTCAGACACAGCTTGCCTGGATCTGAAGACTGAATTGAACCACAGATCATCCTGCCTTGGTGAAAATATCCTAGTGTAAGGCAATTAAACAAATGGATATTTGATCTCCTGCATCTTGTGCAAGAAAGAGTGACTCCCACTGTTTCTTGGAAGGAGCTGTTTCCCATTAGGTTGTTTTAGGAACACTCCAATTGAGCCTCCCAGAAGAGACCTCATGTTAAATAGTGACTATTAAGTAGAGGAAGCATAGTAAGTAGAGGAAGGCCCAGTTTCTGAACCTAAATAGGGCTTAAGTATGAGCTGCATAAACCTGCCAAGCCTGAGGATGCTTTAGACCTGCACCAAATTTATTCTCTTCCTCCTTCACTTCTCAAAGTGCTAGGAATCACTGCCTGGCCTTCTTTGCTCTGTTTTCATGTCCAGATACCATTGGTTGGACCTTTGGTCTCACTTCTGCCTCTGGTTTATTCTTTAATATTTGCACCTTAAATTCAGCTGAGAACCAGGTTCCTGACTGCCTGCTCAGGAGGAAGGTGAGCCTTCAGTTTTGACTGCACTTAATCTCACCCTGGCCTGATTTTCTCCAAAAGACCCTGGGTTAGGCCATACGTGAATGTGGATTGTCAGGATTGCAATTATGGCTGCAAGTGCCTAAGTCCTCCCTAAAGCCCCTACTCAGTAGTTGTAAGGTTGAAATCAATAAACTAAAGCCAGAAGGTTCTGAGACAGATATGAAAAGTGTGAAGTAAGGGGTTAAAATAAGTGTCTTACTGGTGGTTCATTTTCCTAAGAGAGTAGGCATTCATTCATGCTGGAAGCCTTTGTACTGGGAATATATGAAGTCTTTAATTAAAGTTGATTAAAATGGTAATTTTGAGCTCTGATAGTTTAGAATAACATTTTTTTTCTCTCCTTGCTCCACATCTGAAAACCCTTAAACTACTTCAGTGGACTGCAACCTAAGTAATCCTGCTCCTATTTTTAGGGATATAAGCCCTGGCTTCAGCAGGGCTGTGGCAGTTAGAATAAGAAGATTTTGCAAGTGTGGAGGATTAGCCTTTGCAGCAGTTGTATGACAAAGCAATACAGTCGCCACTGATAACAGAGGAGGAGGAAAGAATTTATCATTTATTGCATATTCAAATTTGCCTTTTTTTAACTCAGCAACCTCCCAAAAGCTATCCAAAATGACTATTTTTTTTTTCTGATTAATTCAGATCTTTCAGTCCCACAAATGTTTCATCATGCTGCAGAGCAGAATAGGCGAGTACTGGATGCCAGCACTGTCCTGGAAATGAGAACACTAAGCATCACAGTTTGGGTTCTGTCTAATCCTCTGGTGTGGAGTTAACCTGCTGAGACCTAAAAGCTCCTCTCTTCCTGGGCACTGATCTTTGTAATCATGAGGAAAGCAGCTAATTAAGTACACAGATGAAGGGATATTTTATTATACAGCTCTTAGATGTCTGTACTAGCTTTACTCCTTCTGTAAAATCCATGCTCCAGCTGAGCAAGTGAACTAGTGCCCTTAAATTTTATGACATCAATCCTGCACTGATGAACCATCAAGATAACAAAGGAGAGAAATTACTGAAAGACCAAACCCACAGAGGACAGCACAGAAGGCTAAGAGGTAAAACTTGTCATTAAAGCACAAAAACCCAACCCACAACCTTCCCCTTCACCCTCCGCCCCTCTTGCCTCCAAATAAACCCAAACAAAAACTCCCAAGCGGCCAAACTAAAAATTCTTTTATAGCCCAGCTGGGTGAAACACACAGGATTTCAGAACTAGCATGGATAATGCAAGGTCAGAGACATGGTGGCTCTGTATTTTCACTGAGTTGGGATAAATATCCCCTTTCAGCTGCAGAAATTTTTGATGTAAAGAGATGACAACAGAGGCATCAGATATTCTTGGTTACCTTCATTTAAATGTTTATCTGGTCCTGCTTACATTGTCTTGAGGTTCACTCTCTGTAGATTTTTCAGACGTCCTTTTTGATACAAACATTCACAGACAGGACACTCCAGAGTCATGCATAAGTGTTCACAGCTCCCAGGGGACACTTCTGTCTTCCTCTTTAGGCCACCTCATGGCATGAAGCAGCCGTCATTTTAGACCATAATTACCCTGAGAGAATACCGTATTGCCCACATACTGCAAGATGATGGAAGGATTTTATGTTGTTTGCCCCTTTCGTGGTGCCTCAGGTCTTCTCTCAAGAAGCTGTTGTGTTTGATGGGAAAATAGGGCAGTCTTTAAACCTTGAAGGTTTAAGGCGACTGCTAGTGAGCAGATGCAACAGCCAAGCAGAGATTTCTGAAGCAGAAGTCCCAAGCATTCTTCCTTTTCCAGGTCAATGTTAGCTGAAGGGTGGTATAAAAGCACGGCAGAAAGTCAGCGTTACCAGATGCTATGTTTATTTCTATGGAGATTCTTATGCATTTTTCTGGATGAAGAGATACTTTGTGTTTTCAACACAATAAAAACAGCAAACACAGGTGAATTTCCCTTAGTGAATCTAACTAGGACTTAGAATGAGCAATTTTGATTTTTAAGCTCTTTCATTAAGTCTGGACATTAAGAGTTTTCATCCTCTGGTACAGAGCTATGATCAGACTTGCAAAGGCATCTTTGCTGCTGATAGATGTATCTAGTGGGATTTGCAAAGCTCCTAAGGAACGTAGGCACCAATTTTAAATTGCTTTGTCAGAAACCCTAAAAGAGACAGAGCCACTAGATGACACAAATATCTAAAAATGAGTTAGGATATCTCCTAAGTTTCAAGTGTCAGCCCTACCATCCCGTTAAAAGATTCCTGAACCTTTATGGAGGACTCTGTCTCTACAGACTTTGCAGGGGACTCAGACTCTTTCTGCTTGCTTTGCAGCAAACAATCTGTGAGTGCTTAGAATTAACTCATCAAAATTTTAAGAGAATGTCTGAAATACTGATCATTCTTGTGATTCAGGCCTCAGATTCAGACCTTCAGGATGTTTTGATCAGTCCTGAATCCACATACAAGGTTTTTTTTTTTTATTATTTTTCCTGAGAACAGATTTATCCATCCTTTCTTTTAAAAGAAGCAGAGCTCTCTGTCAGAACTGTACCTGGTAGCAGCCTCCTTGTATTAGCTTGGTTAAAAAATTCAGAAACTCAGAGACTCAGAGCTTCCTTCTCCCTAGACAATGCCCTGAGCATGAGCCTACATGGTGCTCTGGCAAGGCCAAACTTTAAGCTACAGTGAAGCTAAGCGGTTCTGTATGAACAAATACCAGATGACACAAATCAGAGAGAAAGAACACATGAGGACAGAGTTTTGAGTGCTGAAAATCAGGTATTCAACTTGAAAAGCACATTTCTGGTCCCAGCTCCTGCTGTGAAGACTTTTATAGAGGTTTTAGTCCATTGGGTAATGAGTGTGAGAAACTGAGAATTACTCCCCGGGATTCTCAAACCTCACCACCCCCCTATAGTCCCTGCTGAATATTCTTTTCCATAAACAATGTCACTCAAGTTTTTTGCTATGCAGTGCAGGAAAGGTAGCATGTCCCCAGGCTGCCCATCAGGGTTATACTAGTCTCTTGGACACGTGGGTGAGACTCTGCTCAAGTTTTAGAGTCAGCAGGATTAGCGCTCTCTTTCCCGACAGTTCTGACACCAAAAACCATCTACTTCTACTACATTGATTGTAGAAAAATGGATTCCTTCATTACTTTGGGAGTGTGTTGAATACCTCTGCTGGAGTGGGATCTTCAGCAGGCGTGGGGTGTGTGCTAGCCATTGGTGTGCATGCAGGGGGCATAAGCAGAAGGCACAGGTACCTAAAATCCCTGTTAATTGGGAAGTGTCCAATGAAGTTGAGATGCCTCAAAGTTTAGGTGACAGGAGGAGAGGGGAGGATGCTGCCTTGTAATTTGGATTGGAAGTTTGCATTCCTGTAGTTACTAAAGCCCTACTGGAGAGGCATTTACCTGATTCTTTGAAGACTTGCAAATTTAACTTTGGAGTTCTTCTGCTCTTTGAATCCTAAAGAAAGAAGTAGAAGCTGTTCCTTTACTTCTACTTTCACTAGCAGTACTCTGATTCAGTTTGCCTTCAGTAGACCCCCAAGACTTCACTTACTGTTGCGGCAGTCCAGTCTGCCTCATTTTTAAACCTGAACATCAGCATGACACTGCAGGAGAACAGTTGGTGATTTAGGTGTAGAGTAATTTCAATTTGGTTTAGTTCTTATAAAAAAATAAAATTAAGGAAAAATATTGCAGGGAAATTTCACATAATGTCACAGACCGTATTCTGGCATAATTCCATGCCCTCCAGAATATCCTTCCATTAAACCAATTGCAAAGCTTGTATGCACTAGAAATTGAAAGGCAATGTGGGTTTATCACTTAATCTTCAATATTAGTTTTTTTGTTTGTTTGGTTGGTTGGTTTTTTTTTTAATTGCATGGGACACTTTAGTCGAATCTCTTCAGAGATGATATAATTTCTTTCCTGGTTTTCCATTTAAGAATTGACAGTGGAACAAGTATTTGTCATAGATCATTTTGACCTGAGGTCTCTTCATCAACAATGTACACATCAACCACACTCTGAAATACGTTCATCTTTCTTTTCAATCTGTCAGGAATTTGCTAATCTTCAGCTCACCCTCTGTGCCACTCAGATAAATTATAAGCCTAGACATTCTGCAGATGCTGATCAGCATCTCTCTTTTTTATCACTTTTCCTTGCAGCAGAGATTTGTTTCATGCACAATCATTTTAATCTGTTTATCTGATACGAGTGAGGCATTTTGAATAAGATATACACTGAGATGAACTTTCACCCAAACAGGAACTAAATTAATCTCAATGTTAAGAAAATAGTCTTTAGAAGTGCTAAATCTCTGTTTTTGCAGAGATGTAGCAATTTCACAAGAAAACCATAATGAGATATTTCCAGAATCATTTACATGACCCACTCAGATGATCTTTGAATTAGAATAGGCTTCTAATTTTTGAAGTTTCCCCATCATTGATTATATTGGTTCTGGCTTTTTAACAATGACTGTAAAAATAAATTTCTACAAACCTGGTTCATTGGTTTTGCTACTCTTTTTCACACTATCTCTTCTGTAGCCCCTGTTCTAGTGAGGTAAATCCCATGGGAGCTGCATTTAGATCAAACTATGCATACATAATATGCAGCTGACATTTTATATGAAATGCTAATGGAAGCATCTGATTTTGCTTCTAGTGAAGTCAGTAGATGCAGAATAAGTCCTGAAATTAGTATTTATTCATGATTATTAGTTGCTGCACACACATACCGCTACCTGGCAGATGTGCTAGGGACAAGCAAAGCTGCTAAGAGCTATGAATATGAAAAGACAGCATAAATTTTTTGAAGAATTACAATTCCTAAAATGTGAGAAGAAGCAACGGTTCCAGGTTCTCGGATTACTTATGCTGGGATAAAAGTGAAGTGCTATGGTTAGTAGTGTATGTGTTTGCTACTATAGGGCTATCTTCCTATTGAAAAATACAACTATAATGAAAGCAAAAATGGTTAAATTAATTTGCCAATTTCACTGAAACCTGGAGGAGGGGACAGGAGTATGGCTTTTATATAAAAAAGATTTCATACATTCAAAATATTATTTTTCCAGGTCTGTAATATTTTGATTTTTCATAATGAAATGTTATTTTTTTTTTTTTTAATTTAAAAAATGGATAGAATCAAAGAACCTCTGAAAAGTTCAGGATGGAAGGAACTTAATCCAGTCTCTTCCTCATAATATGCTCAACGTTATACTCAGACTAGTTTATAGTATAAAAACTAGAAAAAAATCAAACATGAGACAAAACATGATTGATCATAAACTGAGGAAAAACAATAAATGATGCTTTCAAGACAAATTAAAATTGTCTGCTTTCTTTCTGGTGGGTTATGATCCAATATTCAAAATATGAGTTTCCCAGGAAGCAGAAACTCTTTTATAACTCATTTATCACTTCAGTTGACAACATCATGATGTACCAAAGCCAACACAATAATATAAGAATCAGATTCAGTAACTGAAAAATCTCATGTGTCTGAATTAGAGCTGGTCAAATTTTGTAATCTGGTCACTGTTGTAAATATTGTGGTTGATTTACTCAGAGTGAATATTGACTTTCCGTATACACAAGAATAAGTTTATATCGTAGAGGAATAGCAATCTGACCTGCATGCTAAGCTGAAGCACAAATAATAGGTCATTTCAACATCAAACGGAAAAGTTTATTCCAAACAGTGAGGTTACCTGACCTCTCATCTTTGGATTCGTCTGCGACACTGTAGCAGTATTTTAAGACAGCTGAAATTCCAGATTCAGTGTTCCTGGCTCCCCAAATGTGCTAAATCCACTTCATCCGGTTCTCACACTCCTGGCAAACTCATCTCTCCCCTGTATCAGCTTCTTGCAGCAAACCAAAAATTAAAAATTAACCAAGGATCAACTACTGTCCTGAAACGTATAAAATGAAACTAAACAAGCTTTTCCAAGTCCCTCTTCCCCACATAGTTGCCTCTACAAGTTAGGAAAGGAATGTTGTTGTCTTTAAAAAAATCAATCTTCAGGTATAAAAGGGGTGGGTCTTATTTAAGCGCCTAATACAACCCAGAGTGCTTCTTTTTAGTGTTTTGACACTTTGATCAGACAAAAGACTGCGAGTAAATTTGTACAGCATTTTAATGGAAGTATGCTATGAATAAACAATTCCTGTTGCCAGCACAAAAAAAAACAGGCAGGGAAGGCAAGAAAACAGAAGACAAACACATACGTAAAGAGACAGAGTACAGAGGAATAATAATAATAAAAAAAGTAATAACAATGAAAGTGAATTGAGAAATACATAAAACAAAAATAAATGGGAGTGGAAAAAATAAGTGGAAGGAAATTAGAAGACTCAAAGATGAAAAACGCAGTGAAGCAGCAAAATGGGGAATCCAAAAAATAGAAAAGGAAAGCAAATAAAAATGAATTGAAGAAATCTCCATGCAATCACACTGCATAGAAACATACAAAGCAGAACACCTAGAGAGATAAGGAAATAATCCAAGAATAAAAATATGAATGTAAATTGAAATGTGTGGTTTTGGAAGATGGGAACAGCAAACAAATTCTGTAACGTAAATTAATAATGAAAAGCAAGGGGGAGGCCAAGAATTTTGGAAAGAAGTTCTTGACCAGTCTGAAAAAGTTTCAGGATCACTGATTTTTAGGACTTTGAAATAGAACTGACAAATCTTTCTATGGTGATTAAAGACCTCACCTTCCTCAGATGCTCTCCCTCTTTTTTTTTTTTCTTTTTTTTTTTTTTTTTTTTTTTTTTTTTTTCTCTAGTGCTGGAGAGACTTGTTGGAAAGTGTCTCTTGCCTGTTCTTCAGCTGTAACAATGCACAGCCTGCAGCACTGGGTCCAAAGTGCCTGGGCTGTAGTCAAGGCACAGCCTCATCCACCAAATCCCTGGCACCAACAGCTCTTTGGGGGAACCAAGGTAGAGAAAATTGTTGAAGCAGAGAACCTAAATGGTGCAAGGTTTGCCATGTGAGGGAAGAATAATGGAAGCCCTCACTACAGTAATTAGGTTGATGCAGGAGATGTATCCTTGGGACTGAGGCTATATTGCCTCAGATACTCTGAAACTCAACCTGTGCTAGATATCTGAAGGATCCAGAGTCTTCTTGCTCCTGTCCACCTCTTCTAAGAGCTTACATTCTAAGAGCTTCTAAGAGTTTCTAAGAGCTTTTTGCTGATGGAAAATAAATGTTTCCTGACTTAGAAGCAACTCTACAGACTTGATTGTTGGGCAAGGTACTTTTCCAAGTTTGGAAGATCGTTAGAGCAGAGCATCAGCAACAGCAAGGTGAGGAGGAATACGTGTGACTCTACCTGTGAGAGAAGGATCCAAGCAATGGAGGAGTGTGTGCATATCATGGGACACCAGGTGAGAAGGCAGATGTAGTGGTCTTGGAGGACTGGCAGGGAAATATGAGCAGCTGAAAAAAACCCCAGGACTTGGACAACAGCAAAAAGGGTGTTTTCAACAGTACAAGGGGATACAGGGCAGAAGGAAGGGGATCAAAACCTGTGCAGAATCTGGGGACATGTCTGTTAGATGTTAATCCTTCTTAAATACCCACAGTAAATTCTTAGGCAGGTCCTATATTTATCTGAGCACCTCACAGTCTTCAATACAACTATCTTTTCAAAACTCTTGTGAAACAGAGAATAATTATGGTGTCCCAAGAGGCTGAACAATTTGTTCAAGGTCACCCAGAAACCATAGATGAGCAGGAAACTAACATGGAGGTGTCCTAAATCCTGCATCACAGACCATTGTTTTTTTCCCCCTGTTTCCCCGTGTTTGTTTCCCTCATTCCTTTTGCTCTCAGGAAAGGTTTCCACTAACTTCACTTAGCTGCTGGTTTTGGTCTTGCTTTCTCTGCCCCTGCTGTTCCACTTGTAGGTGTCACATTTGTACCTGTTCCTCAGCAAAGGGACATCTGGGGAAGAGAGCTTAGGAGAAGCAACTGGGAGCTGTGCAGAGGTTGTTAGTGAGGAAAACCGGGCTAATTAGCAGCTAGGGCATTGTATGACTGTGACAGACAATAGTGGGGAAGCAGAAGCACTGAAAGTGCATAACTGATATGTGTCAAAAATGCTTTTTTATAAATAAGAGGAAATTAAGTACCCCAAGACTGCATTGACAGTGAATGTTGAAGAGGGATTGCTCATACCCTTCCAGAAAGTCCACAGTGAATCCTCAAGGTGCGTAAGAGTGCTACAGTCTGCACATTATCACAGCCATGGCTTTTCTCTCTGCACTGTGAGCCAGGGCACCTGTAAAATACGTACCAGCTCTTGCTGTGGTAGGAAGCAAAGCACACATCCACAGCAAAATAGGGTCACAGCATTTAGGTTGTTGAGGCACAACCTCTATTTATGTGAGTTGTCTTGAAGAGCAAAGCCTCCACTCTCCCTGCACGCTGGTCACTCAGCTACTCCACAAGAACAGCAAGTAAAGGACCACTTTTCCTAACTGGTTCACAGGTCACCATTTAACTTGCCACAGGCTGCTCACCCCCTGCCTTCCTGCGGACTGGCTCCTGCAGCCAGGGAGCCTTGCTCTCCACTTACAACACAGCCTGCAGAGCACAGCACATGCTATGACAAATCTGGCCACTCACCCAGCCCTTACTTTTAGCCAGCCATAAAGGAAAGCCCACATGGTGCACAGTAGTGTCTGTAGTGTCCTATTCCTGCACCAAGATCCCACAAAGGTGCTGGTGCCCTCGTTTCCAGCAGTTCCGGCAGCAACCATGGGCATGTGGCTTTTGGAAAACAGCTGGTACCCAGCCAGCCAGCACAAGGATAGTAAGCTTCAGCCTGCAAAATGTCCTGTAGCTATACCCCATTTCATCTTATCATAGTCATAGCCCTGCAAAACTGTTTCTGTGAATGTTCTGTCATACAGCTACGTTTATCTGAATGTATGCACCTCAAATTGCAATTTTCAGCTAAAGTCCACAGACCCAAAGGATGCTGAGAGGTAACAGATGGAGGCTGCCTGAGCCAACTCCCCAAGAAAGGGTCTGCCACTCCAGCAGAGCACTGTTAGAAATTTTACCACTCCCACACTAGAGATTTGGGTGACAATTTCCATCTTCAGGAAAGCATTAGTATGCATAGATTTCAAAAATACAAGTTAACACTAGCTTCATCATTTATTGTATGGTTTATGGAGGTTTAATCTCATTTGCACATTATATTTTGTGAGACTCCAATTCTGTGGGAATAATATTTTTGGTCAAACACTAACAGGGTTTATTGAGTGAGTATACACAAATATGTGTGCAGGTATTTGTTAATCTTAGGTTCAAAATTATTGAAAAAGTCCCCCCAAAGAAATTATGACATACTGACATCTGCTTTTCTTATTCTACACCAATAAAAACTGAATAAAATAGTCTATTAGCTTCACAGCAGTGAAAGACCTTCCGTTTGCTCAATGGCAATTTTGTCCTGTCAGCTACTAGGACAGGGAACCTAGCTACAGCACATACTACTTTGCTGAATTGTTCTTCAGATATGTAAAAATATTAGCTTGTGGGGTTTCCTGAAATCGCAGAGCAACAGAAAAGAAGCATTATAAATATATTTAACCATATTAAAAGCTAAGGAAAAGAGTGTGAATTTGTTTTAATTAAACCAAACCACTCTACCAGCATATGCCCTAAACAAGGCCATTTTAGCAAATTCTAACAAATGAAACCCAAGTGGAATGAAGTGCTGAGTATTTTACTGCCAACCTTGCAAATGCTGGTGACGTTATTAATAGAGGATCAGTTGTAAGGTGCCACAGAGACACAGATACATAATCATTAATTATGGTTTCTGTATTAACTACAAAGAAAAAAACTGGTAAAACCTTTCCTAATTTCAAATGTCAAGTTAAGCCTGCACGAGGCTGATAAATGTACTGAAGATTCATTGCTGTTGGCATGATTACTGATACAGTCATCATTGTTGGTTACAATAAGTACAGTGTTGTAACAGCTGGGAAAACATAAGGCAAAAGATTGTGGAATATAGTAGCATGAAAGGCTGTATTAGACTTTATGGCAGTGTTCAAAGACATAGTTGTTCAGGAAAGTGGAATTGTATACTATGCAACTAACATGACATCATGGTTTAACCCCAGCTGGCAGTAAGCACCGCACAGCTGCTCACTTGCTCCATCCTGGTGGGACAGGGGAGAGAATGGGAACAGTAAAAGTGAGAAAACTCATGGGTTGAGATAAAGACAGTTTAATAGGTAAAGCAGAAGTCACATGCACAAGGAAAACAAAACAACTACTATGAAGAAAATTAACTATCCCAGCCAAAACCGGCACAGATAAAAACGTCATAACTGTAAAGACTTAAAAAAACCCCACAAAACTTACAAAACTGGAGTAACGCTCTGATCCTAGGCTTGATTATTGAACATAACAGCCCA